>NW_024067104.1:0-176192 GCF_015039405.1 Cantharellus anzutake
AGGACAGGCTAGATGGGGGTTGAGGTCAGGGAGCCTCCAAGTCCGAGGCCAGGCCCTGACACATCCATCCAAAGCATTCAAAAACACCCAATTGCCCTTAATGCACTGCATGGTGCTGAATGAACAGATGGTCAACCAAGAGTGTGGAAGTTGCTGATCAAAGACAAACACTTACTGCTTTTGGTCAATAAGCTCAGCGCTTCCAACTGTCATATCCTGGAATCCCGACCCTGTGCTCTCCCACCTCATCACACCTTCCTAACAACTTCATCATCCCCTACACCATAACTCCCCACTCCCCAAGTCACCTTCCTCCCTAACCATCTCAGTTCCGGCCTGGTTGCGGCACACCTTACCTTGGCCACTCCCATCCTGGAAGCTCCGTCCCGAGTTGGAACATTCAGAGACTCCAGATGTGCTCCGACCTCCCAACGGATCTCCAACCTCCCGATGGATCTCCGACATCCCATGACTTACCTCTGAACCATTCCCCCTCCCATTTCATTTATTGGAGTCACCCAACATCCTTCGGATACATAACTCCACCTTCAGAGCTACCCGCATCCTCCAGTGATCCCACTCACATCACAAATTAGTCACCTTCCATTTATAAGTACGACTGTTGTCTTCTTTCCATTCAGTTGGCTAACCTCCTCTTACCCATTTCTCGTTCCCATTCATCCTCCAGCCTCTTACTCCACCCTTCTCAACCCGACACCTCAGTTCCCCATTAAGGATATCGTTCAGTACCTTTCGGTATCATTTGGCACCTTTCAGTGTTTTCCATTATCACTCGGACTTTGACTAAAGTCCTTCCCATTCCTCCATATATAAATACTTGTAAATTAGAACCTGTAGTTCCCCAGTTCTAATCTCAACTAAAAGTTATCCCAAATCCCTCTATGAGTGAATCCTGACCAAGATACCCCAGACACATGAAATATAAGGACTAACTGAGATGTAACGCAGGCACAGCGCTCCCTCCGAGTCGCTGAGGCCGCATCCTTCTTAGAGCCTCTTGTACCACCCAGCAGACCTGGGCTTCCTGGAGAAGCTTCGGTCCACTACCAGAGCTCTCAGATCCCCTCTAGTTGAGCCCCACCTGCATTCGGACTCATGCACTTTCCCCTACGTTCAGGGTTTTTGACACCAATGACTATGATGATCATCTCTTTCTTGCCATCTGCATGGCATATTGCAGATCAGTGAACTTGTAGTCCCTGACAACTCTCTCAACCTGAATTTCAGAAAACTGATACTCTGACATATGGTTCAACCTCTGGATCAAGACTTGCTTCATTGCTTCCAATTCACATTGCCTACCTCATAGGGCCAACCATGGGTTCCATGGTAGTTCTGCCCTGATTCAATTTAGACTCGGCCTGCTCAATCCAGTTTTGATCTTGTTCCTCCACTTCCACATCGATGTTTGATTTCTTTTACATTACCTCACTGTTCCAGTTGTGCACAAGTTCAGGTTGAATCACCATTTCTGCTTTACTCCCACTAGAGTGCTCCCTTCATTGAACTCTGCACTCCATAACTTGTACAAAAGTACCTGATATGGTGACTTCAGTGGGCAAATGAGATGGATGATTTTGATGATGCAAGCAAACATGCTCAGAAGACAGTGGCAAAACCACATCATTTACTGTGGAATCGCTGCACAATAGCCACGAGGCCACAAGCCAAAAAGACATCTCAGATTGGATGCGAGTGAAGAACATGGGGATGGATGGAAACCGGACTATGCAGTAGGGATACAGACAATGGTCAGAGAGATGACACTTCAAGGGAGGTACCATGTTATGGATATAGAGTCTCCAATGACCATATCCATCACATTGTCAAAGACCTCCCCTTCTATCACACACACCCTCTCTCTCACTCCCTCTTGTGATACCCTACTATCCTCTCCTGTTCTATCCCATTCCCCCCCCCCTCATGCAAAGCTTTCCCCAATTGGGGTTTTGGTGCTGGCTGTCACGACCCGACATATCCGTCACTTCCCTCTATGCGTCCTAGTGCCACTTGGTCCATCCCTCCCGCTATCATCATCATCCGTCCACCCATCCGTCCACCCATCACCCTCATCCGCACTTCCTCCCTCACGCGCATACCTACCAACCTAGGTTGCCCGCTCCATTGTTGTCCGCCCCCAGCCGGACGGCTTGCTAGACAGCTGGATGGCCTTTTCTCTTTTGTCCACTTGCGGACTATTGTTCCTCCTTTTGTTCCTTGCTTGCCTTTTGTTGACCAAATTTGCCAATATTGATTATTCGTTCCTTCCTTCATTCATTAATATCGCGCTTGATCTGCCACTCCTTCCAGGCCGGTTGTCATATCCATCCCCGGCCATCAACTCCCGGTCCCTCTGATCCCTCCAGTCCAACTCCACTCCTTCCTCACTAACCTTGGAGCTCCCGTATTCCGCAATCCTCTTGGTACCCCTCGATGGTCACCACCCCCTCATTTCAATTTATTACCTACGCCTCCCTAAGTACGGAGCCCCAAAGACTTCCGGACAGCTCCGACGTCCGCTAGCGCACTCCCGTCTCCGCTGGGCAATACACTCGCCTGCCCTGCAGAGCCCACCTTCAGGCCTATCCCTCCTTTCCGTTTCTGGGTTATCGCCTGCCTTTCCGCTAACCCCGTGACCCGACTCGTCGGTAATATTCAGTTGGCTAATGCTTTAACCCCGTTAGCTCCGCTCCGTTCGGCTCCACCAATTGCGGACCTGTCTTCGCTGTAACCATATATATATCCCGCTTGTACATAGGTTACACTCCAGTAATAAAATCAACTAGAGTTACCCCCCTTCGGTTCTGATTGCCAGTCAGTAAGTTAGGGCACGGACGTGTCACTAGGCACAGCGCTCTTGGCAGAAGTCGCTGAGGCCAAAGCCCTCCGCTACAGAGACACTCCCTCGTCTTGAATCTGGTCTCTGACACCGGTCTCATTTAGTTACTTGTGGTTATAATGCATGTAGGTTACACTGGATGTACCTCAGTTCGTATATCGACTTGGATTCCCCCTCTAGACTCTTATCCTCATCGTAAGGCTTCTGTCTGAAATTGGGACACCAACGTAAGAACAAAGCGCAGCACTCCACCCGAGTCACTGAAGCTAAAGTCCCACCCCTCCGACCTTACGAGCCCAGACGACCTTGTGTGCCTTGCGGGTCACCTGGATACGTGTCTGGCACGTTCCTGACAGTATATACGAACTCAAATCGCTCTTACGTTCTTTCCTTGCTCTATCATTGTTTCACTGAACTATGTCTAGAGCTTATCAGACCTGTTCACAGACATGCACTGAACCTGGTTTTTCTAGGCTTCCAGGTCTCAGGACGCTTGAAGAACTTTTGCGCAGACATGACCTAGACCCTTCTGAACGTCCGCCATTCCAAAGCTTTACAGCCGACCATGACAATCCTACCTCCTCCTCCACTCCTGCACCCTCCCATCGATTCCGTTGTTCCATATTCCAAGACCATGACAAGGTGGCTGCTGTTGAGAGAGATGTCGATCCGGACGGCCAAGTGTCAGGGCACACTGCCGCCGCCGCCACCACCTCCTTTTCCTTTTGTCTCATCCCCTCATTCTCTCTTCTTTCCTTCTTCTCTTTTTCTATCTTTATACAGATGACCTCTCTTTCTTTCCTACCCTTGTAGCACGGATGTGTCCGACGCTGAGCACCCCATAGGGGCACCGCAACGCCGGATGCGCCGCGCACTTCTACTTGTACTTCCCCTCCAACACTCGGGATCGACCACGGAACCACCCGCGGTAACCCAGCTTTGTCCGAGGGTGACGTGGCAACCCCACATGACCCATTCACACATGTATATAAACTAAGCCGAAGCAGGACCGAAGAAGTAACCTTCTTCTCATTTCCCGCTTCAGGCAAGTACCCTAGTTTAGTCTGGCTTCCCACCCTAATAACAATGCATTTCCCGCTTCAGCCTAAGAAGCCACACAGGGATGTAAGCCCAAGTAAGGGCTATCCACTATACGGTCTCACCGCCCCGCTGCCGTCTGGGCTGTCATATCCATACAATCCCGACCTCCGCTCCGGGCTCCCGGAACTCCGAACTCCGACTTCCGGAGCCCTACTTCCCTTCCGTCACCTTCTCCTTGCCGACTCCCAAGAGGTTATCCCACCTCCGGCTCGGACACCACCTTCGGTCCGACTCCGGAACATTCCGGGCCCGACCCCAACCTCGACACCTTCCAGACAAGTACGCAAAACCTATGCTCCCAACTCCGGACCTCCGCTCCGGTATCCCGTTCACGTCTCGTCTCCGGAACCTCCGGTCTTAGCTCCGACCTCGGACTTTGACCCCACCTCCGCTTATACCCATTGTATTGGTTAGCTCATTCCATTTAATTACCTTTGCCAATATTCCGGAGTTTAACCTCCGAGTTCGGACTTTCCGGACTTACTCCGGACCTTGCAACTATTGCATTGTCCATTTCAATTCCGCTATTCTCCCTCATTCCTATTTGGGCTGCTGCTTCCTTTCTATTCAGTCAGCTAGCCATTCCCGACTCCCATCCTCCTTCCTTCCTTCTTGGGCCTTGGCCCTTCATTCCTCCTTTGGGAAACACCATTGAGTCAAACACTTGACCCTCGGTGTTGCTCCTCTTTCCATCTCCCTTTGTCTCCTTTTGTCCTACCCTTGTCCCTTTTGATTCCGGACCCCTCCTTATATACAATGTACCTAGTAACTTGTAACCTCAGTCCGAAATCAACTTGAATTCCCCCCAAGAGACTTTCCCTCTGCTAGATCCGAAATTAGGGACCCCTAGGACAACCAGCAATGGCACAGCGCTCCGCATGAGTCGCTGAGGCCAAGGTCCTTCCATGATAAGTCTCCGATTCCATTCCGGAGTCGTCCGAATCCGCACGTTCTAACATGGGCCGCTAGCGCCAAGCGTTACGCCGCTACCTCTGCCTTCCTCGCCGTCCCTGACACCAAGCTGATGACTATGACCCCAAAGCTTCTTGTAACCCTACTCCACATCCTGATCCCGCTAATCCTCTAGACCCGCCAGATGCCCCACCCAACCATGGTAACGGTGGTGGTGATGGTGATGGTGGTGGTGGTGATGACGGTGGTGATGATCCGCCTGAGGATCAGCTGCCAGATGACCCGGGTAGCCATGTGTTGGCCCAGTTGATGGATGCTATTGCCGCCCTGGCCTGCTCAACCACTGCTGCTCGTCAACCTCCAGACCCCAGTCATAGGACGAAGCTTCGTGAGCCTGACCAATTTGATGGTACTGACCCTCAGAAACTCCATACTTTCCTTGTTCAGTGCGAACTCAACTTCCAGAACCGCCCCCAAGTGTTTGTCAATGAGCGTACCAAAGTCATCTACGCTACGTCATTCCTCAAGGGGATTACTCTGAGTTGGTTTGAGCCTGAACTTCTTCACAGTAACCTGCATTGCCGTCCATGTTGGATGGACGACTATGAACTCTTCGTCTGAGAACTTGAAGCGAACTTCGGCCCACACGACCCCTTTGGTGATGCTGAGCGTCGTCTGAGTACTCTGACCATGTCGGATAATCACAGAATCGCCAAGTACGTCGTCGAGTTTAATCACAATGCTTCACAGTTACCCGGATACGGCGAGGTTGCCTTGAGGCACCATTTCTATAATGGGTTGCCAGATAGGATCAAGGACGAGATCACTCGTTATGGTAAGCCACACTCGTTGCATGACATGCGCTCTCTTGCCCAAGATATCGATGGACGATATTGGGAGCGCAAGGGTGAGTTGTCGCACCGTCCGAGAGATCGAGCCACCTCCCCGACTCCTCCAAGCAGAACACGAAATCGGGCAAGAACCCGAAGTACTCTAAGTCCTCCAACCCTCCTGACTCCACGTCCGACCCCTCCACCTCCGCTGATCGCTCTACCAAGGACCCTAAAAAGTCTAAGGGAAAGCAACCCGACTCTGACCTGTCCTCGAAGCTTGACAAGAGTGGCAAGCTCACCAAAGAAGAACGCCAGCGTTGCTTCGAGAACAACCTCTGCCTCTTCTGTGGGCGCTCTGGGCATGTGGCCAAAGAGTGTCCTAAGTCCTCCTCCTGTGCGGCCAAAGCTAGGGCAGCCCAGGCTGAGGATGTCACGGATTCTGTGGTGGATTTGGACGAGGAAAAAAAACTAGATAGTGACCCTCCAGGCCCCATATGACCGGTTGGTCACGCTGACCCTCCTTGTATGTCTAGAGTCCTGCGCTTGAACGCGTCTGGACTATCCGCTCCTCATTCCCTTTCTGTTCCGTTCTCTTTTTCTCCTTGTTCTGATGATGGTCAATTTCCGACTTCAAGGGAGTGTGCTCCTGGCTCTGATCTGTTTTCTGTTTCAAGGGAGAATGCTCCCGGCTCTGCTCTGTTTCCTTCTTCTGGGGGGTCTGAACCCCGTAAAAATATGTCTTTTCCTTCTTCTCTTCCATCTGGAAACTTTCCTGCTCTTATTGACTCAGGATCTTCTGACACATTTGTAGACACATCCTTCGTCAATAAACATCACATCTCCACGTACCCTGTCGCACCTCTGCAACTCCAACTATTTGACGGCTCCATGAACTCCATGATCACCCAAGCCATCAATCTGCCCATCCGATTCGCCATTGGTGAGGTTACTCCGACGACATGCTATGTCACATCGTTGGATGGCTCTTGCGCTATCGTCCTAGGACATGACTGGCTCACCCGACACAATCCATTGATTGACTGGGTCTCGAGCAGTATAACTTTCCGGACATCTGTGCAATCCAGTCCAACAACCCTGAGCTCTCCTCCTGTAGTTGTGGACCCAGTCCCAATGCAAGGGAATCCGACCTCCAACCCACAGTGTCAGAGACCAGGTTGAGATGAGGGAGTGTCTCCATGGCAGAGGGCTTCGGCCTCAGCGACTTGTGCCAGGAGCGCTGTGCCAAGTAACACGTCTGTGCCCTAACTTACTAACTGGCAACCAGAACTGAAAAGGGGTAAACTCTAGTCGGTTTTATTACTGAAGTGTAACCTATGTACAAGTTGGATATATATAGTTACAGCGAAGACAGGTCCGCAAATGGTGGAGCCGAGCTAACGGGGTTAAACATTAGCCGACTGAATATTACCGACGAGTTGGGTTACGGGGTTAACGGAAAGGCAGGTGATAACCCAGAAACGGAAAGGAGGGATAGGCCTGAAGGTGGGCTCTGCAGGGCAAGCGAGTGTATTGCCCAGCGGAGGCGGGAGTGCGCTAGCGGACGTCGGAGCTGTCCGGAAGCCTTCGGGGCTCCGTACTTAGGGAGGCATAGGTAATAAATTGAAAGGAGGGGGTGGTGACCATCGAGGGGTACTGAGGGGATTGTGGAATACGGGAGCTCCAAGGTTTAGTGAAGAAGGAGCGGAGGTAGACCAGAGGGATTGGAAGTCGATGGCCGGGGATGGATATGACACATACCCTAATCGACACATGGCCCATCTTGACACATGAGCATGCTAAGAAAGGTGGGGGCCTGGCTTGTCAGGATACAGTGTGTGGAAGTCAGCAACCAAATCAGAGGCATGGCCAAGCTCTGTGGCCAGCAGCCAAGATGTCTCCTTGTCCGTCCCATCATACCTGAGCCAACATACCAGGTACAGTAAATTACAGTTACAATGCCTATGATCCAACTTGGAATCTAGTATTTCAGCAATCTCATACTCAGGTTCACTGTCGATCTCAACAGGTGGAGGCAGAGGTTGTATGCGGTTGGGAATCGTGTTGGGGATGGCCAGTTTGAGTTGGGACACATGACTGGGTGCACAGCTCTCATAGTCTTAGGGAGGCAGATGGTGTGGGAGTGGGTTCCTTGTGCAGCGATGATCTCAAAGGGCCCAAGATTCTTTTCTGAGAATTTCTTTGAGGGTCAGGTGGATCTAAAATACTTAGCCTTAACAAAGACCATAGTACCAACCTTGAAGTCGGGTGTGGGTGAGCATCTAGCATCTGCAGGGCCCTGATATTGTCGTTGCACTACGTACATTTCCTCATGTAGGAACTGATGTAAAGAATCGAGATCAACTGAGTACTCTTGAGTGCATACTGTTAGAATGTGCGGATTCGGACGACTCCGGAATGGAATCGGAGACTTAGCATGGAAGGACCTCGGCCTCAGCGACTCAGGCGGAGCGCTGTGCCATTGCTGGTTGTCCTGGGGGTCCCTAATTTCGGATCTAGCAGAGGGAAAGTCTCTTGGGGGGGGAATTCCAGTCGATTTCGGACTGAGGTTACAAGTTACTAGGTACATTGTATATAAGGAGGGGTCCGGAATCAAAAGGAACAAGGGTAGGACAAAAGGAGACAAAGGGAGATGGAAAGAGGAACAACACCAAGGGTCAAGTGTTTGACTCAATGGTGTTTCCCAAAGGAGGAATGAAGGGCCAAGACCCAAGAAGGAAGGAAGGAGGATGGGAGTCGGGAATGGCTAGCTGACTGAATAGAAAGGAAGCAGCAGCCCAAATAGGAATGAGGGAGAATAGCGGAATTGAATGGGACAATGCAATAGTTGCAAGGTCCGGAGTAAGTCCGGAAAGTCCGAACTCGGAGGTTAAACTCCGGAATATTGGCAAAGGTAATTAAATGGAATGAGCTAACCAATACAATGGGTATAAGCGGAGGTGGGGTCAAAGTCCGAGGTCGGAGCTAAGACCGGAGGTTCCGGAGACGAGATGTGAACGGGATACTGGAGTGGAGGTCCGGAGTCGGGAGCATAGGTTTTGCGTACTCATCTGGAAGGTGTCAAGGTTGGGGTCGGACCCGGAATGTTCCGGAGTCGGACCGAAGGTGGTGTCCGAGCCGGAGGTGGGATAACCTCTTGGGAGTCGGCAAGGAGAAAGTGACGGAAGGGAAGTAGGGCTCCGGAAGTCGGAGTTCGGAGTTCCAGGAGCCCGGAGCGGAGGTCGGGATTGTATGGATATGACACATACTGAAGTCAAGTCTCATTCCAGATGGACAGAGAGGGTTGGATGGTATCCCTTGTTGGCAAAGAATGGGGAGATGCCAGTAGTAGCATTGGGGGCATTGTTGTACGTGAACTCAGCCAGGGGCAATAACTCAGCCCAATTGTCCTGCTGGTAGTTTCAATACACCCAAAGATACTGTTCTAACATCTGGTTCATCCACTTGGTCTGACCATCCCCTTCTGGGTGATAACCTGAAGTAAAGTGAAGGTGGATGTCAAGAGCCCTACCCAGAGAGCGGAAGAAATGGGATACAAACTCGGATCCTCGATCTGAAGTGATGTGGGATGGTATGCTGTGTTTCGAGAATACATGGAGGAGGTGTCATATCCATACAATCCTGACCTCTGCTCCGGGCTCCTGGAACTCCGAAATTGACTCCAGAGCCTCACTTCCCTTCCATCACCTTCTCCTTGCCGACTCCCAAGAGGTTATCCCACCTCTGGCTCCAACACCACCTTCAGTCCGACTCTGGAACATTCCGGGTCCAACCTCAACCTTGACACCTATGCTCCTGACTCCGGACCTCTGCTCTGGAATCCCATTCACGTCTCCATCTCCGGAACCTCCGGTCTTAGCTCCAACCTCGGACTTTGACCCCACCTCCGCTTATACCCATTGTATTGGTTAGCTCATTCCATTTAATTACCTTTGCCAATATTCCGGAGTTTGGCCTCCGAGTTCGGACTTTCCGGACTTACTTCGGACCTTGCAACTATTGCATTGTCCCATTTCAACTCCGCTATTCTCCCTCATTCCTATTTTGCTGCTTCCTTTCTATTCAGTCAGCTAGCCATTCCCCACTCCCATCCTCCTTCCTCCTTGGGCCTTTGTTAGAACCGGGCAGAAACAGATGACTCCGGAGTGGAATTGGAGACTTAGCGTGGAGGGACCTTGGCCTCAGCGACTCAAGCGGAGCGCTGTGCCATTGCTGTTTGTCCATTTGGTCCTTAATTTCACAGTAGGTGAGCAGGAAGTCTCTAGGGGGCATTTCAGGTCGATTTCGGACTGAACCAAAACGAGTATGTACAAGCGCCGATATATATAATGGAAGGGGCAAAAGCACAAGGAGAACAAAGGGTAACCGAATCGGAACGAAGACGTCTGAACGGGAACAAAGGGTAGAAGGAGCGGAGTGGTACCGAAGGTCATAAGGCAGGACCTGTGATACGTCCAAAAGGAGGTAGGGAGGGCGAGGCCCAGAGGGGCAGGAGGATGAGGGGAAGTGGGGATGATGACTAACTGGCTAGAATAGGAAGAAGCAGTAGCCCAAATAGGGATGAGGGGAAAACGCGAGAAATACATTACAAGCGGCAAGAGTGCCGAAGGCGATCCGCGAAGCTCGGGGGTTGCAGAGCTTACGGAGGTTACGGAGGCGGGGTTGAAAGTCCGAGGGATATTGGCAATGGTGTTTACGTAGTATGAGGTCACCAATGCAATGGACTAAGACCGAGGTGGAGTCAAAGTCCGAGGTAGGGACTATGATGGAGGCTCGGAGCAAGGTACGAGCGGTGTCCAAGTGCGAAGTACGGGACAGCGGTGGAAGGTCGTAACTTGGCGGAAGGGTGGCAGAGGAGTAACAGAGGGAGGAGAGAGGGGAAAGGTAAGGGAGAAGGAGTGGCAGAAAGGAGAGTAGTCAGGTCCGAAGGTGAGTATCGGAGCAGACGGGGGAAGCGTAGGAGGATGACGGGAGGGTGGAGGTGTTGTGAAGGGGGAGCGGAGTAGTAGGAGGGTGGCGAGAGGTAAGGAGGAGGTGTGTTGCCAGGACCGAAGGTGAGTATTGGAGCGGCAGCGGTAGGTTATGACTCCGGAGGTGAAGAGGGTGGAGGTCCGGAAGTCGGGTCGGGGTCGGGTATGCACGGATATGACAGGAACCTTATGCAGCAAATACATCAAAATTGGGCTCCTGTCATATCCGTGCATACCCCACCCCGACCCAACTTCCGGACCTCCTCCTTCCCCACCTCCGGAGTCCTACCCTATCGCTGTCCGTTCTGATACTCACCTTCGGTCCTGGCAACACACCTCCTTTTACCTCCCATGCCACTACTACTCCTCTTTCCCTCTCCTCCCCCATCTCCGTCCGCTCCGATACTCACCTCGGACCGAACACTGCCCCTCTCGCCACCCTCCTACTACTCCTCCTCCTACTCCTCCACTCCTCCCTCACAACACCTCCACCCTTCCATCATCCTCCTACGCTTCTCCCGTCTGCTCTGATACTCACCTTCAGACCCGACAACTCTCCTTTCCACCACTCCTTCCCTCTTCCCTTCTCCTCTCTCTCCCCTCTGGTACTCTTCCACTGACCTCCCACCAAGTTACGACCTTCCACCACTGTCCCATACTTCATACTCGGGCACTGATCGTACCTTTGCTCCGAGCCTCCATCATAGTCCCTACCTCGGACTTTGACTCCACCTCGGTCTTAGTCCATTGCATTGGTGACCTCATACTACGTAAACACCATTGCCAATATTCCTCGGACTTTCAACCCCGCCTCCGTAACCTCCATAACCTCCCAGCTCCACGGATCACCTTCGGCACTTTCACCACTTGTAATGTATCTCTCGCGTTTTCCCCTCATCCCTATTTGGACTGCTGCTTCTTCCCATTTTAGCCAGTTAGTCATCATCCCCACTTCCCATCATCCTCCTGCCCCTCTGGGCCTCGCCCTCCCTACCTCCTTTCGGATGTATCACAGGTTCTGTCTTATGACCTTCGGTACCACTCTGCTTCTGTCTACCCTTTGTTCCCGTTTGGACGTCTTCGTTCTGATTTGGATCCCCTTTGTTTCCTTGTGCTTTTGCCCCCTCCATTATATATATCGGCACTTGTACATACTCGTTTTGGCCTCAGTCCGAAATCGACCTGAGATGCCCCCTAGAGACTTCCTGCTCGCCTACTGTGAAATTAAGGACCAAATGGACAAACAGCAATGGCACAGCGCTCCGCTTGAGTCGCTGAGGCCAAGGTCCCTCCACGCTAAGTCTCCGATTCCACTCCGGAGTCGTCTGAATCCGCAACACATCTCTAACAGCTCCTGCCCTTGTACATTATTAGGACAAAGGAATCATAGGAAGGAGTAATAAGAAAGAAGAAAAAGGGTTTTCGTACGAACCGAATGAGCCTTTCTGCGAAGGAATTGGTTGAGATTTGGTGGAGAAATTCAACCTGAGATGTCCTCATGTGTGAAGTCCATGCACTTGACCATGACTATGGGAACAAGGTCAAAAGTTGTCGGAAAAGGACGATCTTGGGGTCATTAAATCCAAAAAAATGTCCAAAGACTCAGTGTTGAATTTCACCCTAATCGGTTCAGTGGCTGTGGAGATATTCTGATTATCAGGCATGATGGGAGTCGTGGGACAATATGAACTATTTGGATGCTCACGTGCAAGCTAGTCTCAGTGAAATTCCAAGGGAATATGGGCTAGTTAAATGATACAAATGATAAAAAAGTCATTGGAGAAGTCTTGGAATTATGGCATATTATTTGGTCCAAGTTTCCCTGTGCACGGATAATCAAGATATGTACTCTGTAACTGAGAATTCCTGTTCTCAGTCAAATCTCCACCAAATTTCACAAAATCGGTATCGTTAGAAAGCTATGGATGAGGAGAGTCGAATGAAATAAAGGGAAGGAGTTTTGACGCAGTGTTTAGAGTGGTATGAGGAAGTTTGTGTTTTTCTTTTCATTTTCTTTTGTTGAATGGAATTTTATTCTAAGCCAACGGCAGTTGAACCTTATTGCCATTGTTGGTGGAGGCTTAGCTCAGCCAAACCCATATATTTCGGACTCTTTTCACAAGTTGTATGTTTGCTGTATGGGTATATGTACATAGTGATTGAAACGGAACAGATGATTCCCCCTCTCCTCCATTTTTGAACTGTGAACTTAGTGTGTTGTGAGTGGCCACTCAACTGGTAAGGGCAACAGAGGCGCTTAGGGAAATCCACTATGACAAGAAAGAGTGTTACCTTGAGTTTTTCCCCCTAGTGTCATATCCATACAATCCCGACCTCCACTCCAGGCTCCCGGAACTCTGAAACTGACTCCAGAGCCCTACTTCCCTTCTGTCACCTTCTCCTTGCCGACTCCCAAGAGGTTATCCCACCTCCGGCTCTGACACCACCTTTGGTCCAACTCCAGAACATTCTGGGTCTGACCTCAACCTCAACACCTTCCAGATGAGCACGCAACACCTATGCTCCCGACTCCGGACCTCCACTCCGGAATCCCGTTCGTGTCTCCATCTCTGGAACCTCCGGTCTTAGCTCCAACCTTGGACTTTGACCCCACCTCCACTTATACCCATTGTATTGGTTAGCTCACTCCACTTAATTACGCTTGCCAATATTCCGGAGTTTAACTTCCGAGTTCAGACTTTCCGGACTTACTTCAGACCTTGCAACTATTGCATTGTCCCATTCAATTCCACTATACTCCCTCATTCCTATTTGGGCTGCTGCTTCCTTTCTATTCAGTCAGCTGGCCATTCCCCACCCCCATCCTCCTTCCTTCCTCCTTGGGCCTCGGCCCTTCACTCCTCCTTTGGGAAACACCATTGAGTCAAACCCTTGACCCTCAGTGTTGTTCCTCCTTCCAGCTCCCTTTGTCTGCTTTCAGAGTACCCTTGCTCCTTTTGATTCCGGACCCCTCCTTATATACAATGCACATAGTAACTTGTAACCTCAGTCCGAAATCAACTTGATTTCCCCCCAAGAGACTTCCCCTCTGCTAGATCTGAAATTAGGGACCCCTAGGACAACCAGCAATGGCACAGTGCTCCACCTGAGTCACTGAGGCCGAGGTCCTTCCACACTAAGTCTCCAATTCCACTCCAGAGTCATCTGAATCTGCCCGATCTAACAGCCTACAACAACCCAGCTGCCTGCACCTGCTGGCACTTCGCCTCTGCCTCCTGCTCCCTGGCCTCCTCTTCCTCGTACCTCTTCTTTTCTTCAGCTGCCAGCCTAGCTGCCTCAGCCACTTTCTCGGCTGCCTTGCACCCCACCCGCTCATTGTGCTTCACCTGCATCATGGCAGGCTCGTCATCTGTTGCCTCTTGGATGTCCTCCTCCTCCCAGGATGTGATGTTGTGGAGCTCGAGAGACTCGGACATGAGGGCGGAGTATTGAGTAAGATCATTGGGTAATGACTGGACTTGATCAAATTGATGGAAAGGATTTTTTGTTTTTGCATGTAGATTCAAAATTCGGGATTGGCCAAATGATTCCCATGTGCACCAATTGGGCCTCCAGGGGCATCAGCCCTAGAAAGGGGATACTGTCACAACCTGGCACATCCATCACTTCTGTCAATGTGTCCTAGTGCCACTTGGCCCATCCCACCCACTGCCATCATCATCCGTCCATCCACCCATCCACCTGTCATCCTCATCCACACTTTCTCCCCATGCACGTACCTCCCAACCAAAGTTGCCCATTCGAGTGGTTCATTGTTATCTGCCCACCAGCCAGATGGCTTGCTAGACAGCTGGATGGCCTTTTCTCTCTTTTGTTTGCTTGCAGACTATTGTTCCCCCTTTGCCACTCCTTGTTTCTTTATTTCCTTTTGTTGGCAAGGTCTGCCAATATTAACCATTTGTCTATTTCTTCATTTATTAATATCATGCTTGATCCACCATTCCTTCTGGGCTGGTCCTATTTAGTTAGTTGTGCTTATAATGCATGTAGGTTACACTGGATGTACCTCAGTTCATATATCGACTTGGATTTCCCCCTTAGTCTCTTCTCTTCATTGTAAGGCTTCTGTCTGAAATTGGGACACCAACATAAGAACGAAGTGCAGCGCTCCACCCAAGTCACTGAAGCTGAAGTCCTGCCCTCCGACCTTACGAGCCTGGATGACTTTGTGCACCCTTGCAGATCATCCAGATATGCATTCGACACGTTCCTGACACTAACCCTTGACCCTCAGTACCACTCCGCTTCTGTAGTTCCCTTTGTCTCCGTTCAGATGCCTTTGTTCCATTTTGGACCACCCTGTGCTTTCGTCTCTCCATTATATGTAGGTGTTAGAACTGGGCGAGGGTGGACGATTCCAGAGGGGAACCGGAGACTTAGCAAGGAGGGACCTTGGCCTCAGCGACTCAAGTGGAGCGCTGTGCCATTGCTGTTTGTCCATTTGGTCCTTAATTTCAGAGGCGGTGATCAGGAAGTCTCTAGGGGGCATTTCAAGTCGATTTTAGACTAAGGGCCTAAAACGAGTATCTACAAGTGCCGGTATATAATGGAGAGGGCAGAAGCACGAGGAAACAAGGAGAATCCAAATCAGAACAAAGGCATCCAAATGGGACAAAGGGAAGACGAAAGTGGAGCGGTACCAAAGGTCATAGGTCAGAACCTGTGGTACATCCGAAAGGAGATATGGAGGGCGAAGCCCAGAGGAGCAGGAGGATGAGGTGAAGTGGGATGATGACTAACTGGCTAGAATGGGAAGAAGCAGCAGTCCAAATAAGGATGAGGGGAAAACGCAAAAGATATATTACAAATGGTGAAAGTGCCGAGTATGATCTGTGGAGCTTGGAGCTTATGGAGCTTATGGAGGTTGCAGAGGTGGGGTTGAAAGTCCGAGGAATATTGGCAATGGTGTTTACGTAGTATGAGGTCACCAATGCAATGGACTTAAGCCAAGGTGGAGTCAAAGTCCGAGGTCAGAACTATGATGGAATCTTGGAGCAAAGGTACGAACGGTGTCCGAGTACAGGGTAAGGGACAGCAGCAGAAGGTCGTAACTTGGCAGAGGGTTTGCGGAAGAGGGTTGGAGGGAAGAGAGGAGCGAGGTGAGGAGTGGAGGAGAGGAAAGGTGTCAGGTCCAAGGTGAGTATCGGAGTGGATGGAGATAAGGTAGGAGAAGGATGGAAGGGTGGAGGAGGAGTGAGGAGTAAGAGGTGGAGGGTGGCAAGAGGAGTGGTGTTCGGTCCAAGGTGTCATATCCGTGCATACCCGACCCCGACCCGACTTCCGGACACCACCCTCTTCACCTCCGGAGTCATAACCTACCGCTGCCTTTCCGATACTCACCTTCGGTCTTGGCAACACACCCCTCCTCTTACCTCTCTGACCCCTTCTCCGTCCGTTCCGATACTCATCTCGGACCGAACATCGCCTTACTCGCCACCCTTCCTACAACTCCACTCCCCCCTCACCACACCTCCACCCTCCTGTCATCCCCTACACTTTCTCCGTCCGTTCCGATATCCACCTTCGGACCTGACTACTCTTCCTTACCTGTCCCCTCTCTCCTTCTTCCGTCACTCCTCCGCCACCCTTCCGCCAAGTTACGACCGTCCACCGCTGCTCCGTACTTCACACTCGGACACCGTTCGTACCTTACTCCGAGCCTCCGTCATAGTCCATACCTCGGACTTTGACTCCACCTCAGTCTTAGTCCATTGCATTGGTGACCTCATACTACATGAACACCATTGCCAATATTCCTCGGACTTCCAACCCCGCCTCCGTAACCTCCATAAGCTCCGCAACCCCCGAGCTTCGCGGACCGCCTCCGGCACTCTCGCCATTTGTAATGTATTTCTCGCAATTCCCCCTCATCCCTATTTGGACTACTGCTTCCTTCTATTCTAGCCAGTTAGTCATCACCCCCACTTCCCCTCATCCTCCTGCCCCTCTGGGCCTCGCCCACTCTACCTCCTTTCGGATGTATCACAGGTCTTGCCCCATGACCTTCGGTACCGCTCCGCTCCCTCTAACCCTTTGTTCCCGTTCGGACGTCTTCGTTCCGATTCGGTCACCCTTTGTTTCTCCTTGTGCTTTTGCCCCTTCCTTATATATATCGGCGCTTGTACATACTCGTCTGGTTTCAGTCCGAAATCGACCTGAAATGCCCCCAAGAGACTTCCTGCTCACCTACTGTGAAATTAAGGACCAAATGGACAAACAGCAATGGCACAGCGCTCCGCTTGAGTCGCTGAGGCCAAGGTCCCTCCACGCTAAGTCTCCGATTCCACTCCGGAGTCGTCCGTTTCCGCCCATCTCTAACACAAGGTGAGTATCAGAGCAGATGGAGATAAGGTAGGAGAAGGACGGAAGGGTGGAGGTGGCATGAGGGATGAGAGGAGGAGTGGTGTCAGGTCCGAAGGTGAATATTGGAATGGACGGCGGTAGGGTAGGACTCTGGAGGTGGTGGAAATGGGGGTCCGGGAGTCGGATCGGGATTGGGTATGTACGGATATGACAGTAGGCGCTTGTACATACTCAATTAGACCCTCAGTCTAAAATCGACTAGAAATGCCCCCTAGAGACTTCCTCCTCGCTGTTAGAATGGGTGGATTCGGACGACTCCGGAGTGGAATCGGAGACTTAGCGTGGAAGGACCTTGGCCTCAGCAACTCAGGCGGAGTGCTGTGCCATTGCTGGTTGTCCTAGGGGTCCCTAATTTTGGATCTAGCAGAGGGAAAGTCTCTTGGGGGGAATTCATGTCGATTTCGGACTGAGGTTACAAGTTACTAGGTACATTGTATATAAGGAGGGGTCTGGAATCAAAAGGAACAAGGGTAGGACAAAAGGAGACAAAGGGAGATGGAAAGAGGAACAACACCGAGGGTCAAGGGTTTGACTCAATGGTGTTTCCCAAAGGAGGAAGGAAGGGCCAAGGCCCAAGGAGGAAGGAAGGAGGTTGGGAGTGGGGAATGGCTAGCTGACTGAATAGAAAGGAAGCAGCAGCCCAAATAGGAATGAGGGAGAATAGCGGAATTGAATGGAGCAATGCAATAGTTGCAAGGTCCGACATAAGTCTGGAAAGTCCGAACTCGGAAGTTAAACTCCGGAATATTGGCAAACATAATTAAATGGAATGAGCTAACCAATACAATGGGTATAAGTGGAGGTGGGGTCAAAGTCCGAGGTCGGAGCTAAGACCGGAGGTTCCGGAGACAGAGACGCGAATGGGATTCCGGAGTGGAGGTCCGGAGTCGGGAGCATAGGTTTTGCATACTCATCTGGAAGGTGTTGAGGTTGGGGTCAGACCCGGAATGTTCCGGAGTCGGACCGAAGGTGGTGTCCGAGCCGGAGGTGGGATAACTTCTTGGGAGTCGGCAAGGAGAAGGTGATGGAAGGGAAGTAGGGCTCCAGAAGTCGGAGTTCGGAGTTCTGGGAGCCCGGAGCGGAGGTCGGGATTGTATGGATATGACACTCGCTATGTCTGAAATTAAGGACCAAATGGACAAACAGCAATGGCACAGCACTCCCCTTGAGTCACTGAGGCCAAGGTCCCTCCTTGCTAAGTCTCCAGTTCCACTCCAGAATCGTCTGCTCTTGCCCCATTCCAACACAAAGCAGTGAATCAGATTGAAAGGCACCAGAGCAGGTAAATTGCAAACCTGACATGCATTAACAGGGAGAGCATGTGGGGAGTCAAAGACAATAGGGAAGGGAGGGCCAAGGGAAGAAATCCAGGACAAAGTTAAAGGAGAGTCCCAATCACATAAGAAGATAATGTAAGGGCCAGATTGGCATGCTCCTCAAGGGGACATTCATGGTATCAAGCATGCAAAGTACTGAACAAAGATAGAAACTGTAAGAGGAAACATAAAATGGGTTAACCAAAGGAAAGACATGGAAACATGCATAATGTCATATCCATCCATGGCCATCATCTTCCACTACCTCCAATCCCTCCGGACTACCTCCACTCCTTCTTCACTAACCTCAGAGCTCCCATATTCCACAATCACCTCTGCCTCCCTCGATGGTCACCACCCCCTCTTTTCCATATATTACCTATGCCTCCCTAAGTATGGAGCCCTGAAGGCTTCCGGACAGCTCCAATGTCCGCTGGCGCACTCCCGCCTCCGCTGGGCAATTCACTTGCTTGCCCTGCAAGTCCACCTTCAGGCCTATCCCTCCTTTCCATTTCTGGGTTATCGCCTGCCATTCCACTAACCCCATAACCCAACTTGTTGGTAATATTCAATCAGCTAATGTTTAACTCCGTTAGCTCCACTCCGCTCAGTCCCACCATTCACGGGCCCGCTCTCGCTGTAACTATATATACTTAACTTGTACATAGGTTACACCTCAGTGATAAAATCGACTAGAGTTGATCCCCCTTTAGTTCTCATTGCCAGTAAGTAAATTAGGGCACAGACATGTAACTTGGCACACCGCTCCTGGCTTGAGTCGCTGAGGCCAAAGCCCTCCGCCATGGAGACAACTCCTTCATCTCGATCCGGTCTCTGACACATAAAGGGAGATGCTCAGGACCTAACAGAAGCCAGCAGAACTGAAAACATGACCTCAGGTTGCAACCAATCAGATGGCTACAGTCAAACACAAGTGATTATTTATATACAGACTGGGTCAAGTTAGCTTAGCTTAATAACATATGAAAGGACTTGATTTGATGCCCTTATCTCAAATATTCAGTGAATGACTTGAATTTCATAGCCAAGAGAGCCCTCATCTGTAATATTCTGATGTTTGACCAGAATGGACAAGAACCTTCAGGGTACTAATAGTTTTTCCCATATTGTCTTTGTCCAAGGTTTTTCCGGACCTATGGTCACTATTGAACCTGTCAGAACATGGCAAAGAGGGAATGAACATGTCTGGACCTTTCCCTGGAAGGGAGGCCGGAGGTAGAGGATGAGCAGAGGGATCATGGCCTCAGCAACTCGGAGAGGAGTGCTGTGCCAACGTTCAGTAATGCCAGTGTTGGGTCCTTAACTTCAGAACGAGGGGGCACAAACTCTGGGGGGATCTAGTCATCAATTTTGCACTGAAGTGCCATCAACTATGGTACATGACTTATATACATAATACAAGACAAATGAGAAGAAAGGGAAAACCCAAGATGGACTTACCCACTTGCTGGGTTGACAAGCTTGTGAGAGAATCGCCTTATCTGTCAGAGACTGGATCGAGATGAAGGATTTGTCTCCATGGTGGAGGGCCCCGGACCCAGCGACTTAAGCCAGGAGCGCTGTGCCAAGTTACACGTCCATGCCCTAATTTACTTACTGGCAACGAGAACTAAAGGGGGATCAACTCTAGTCAATTTTATTACTGAGGTGTAACCTATGTACAAGTTAAGTATATATAGTTACAGCAAGGGCAGGCCCATGAATGGCGGGACTGAGCAGAGTGGAGCTGTCAGGGACCGGTCCAGGGTTGAGAGTGTCCGGGTACATCACCCAGTGCTGAGGGCCCAGTGGGGTATGAAGCGGGTGCATACGGCAATGGGTCCGGCACAGGCAAATGTCCCTGAAGTGGGAATGGTGAGAAGAAGACTGCTTCTCTGGTTCCCACCCCAGGTATGTTTATATACATGGTGCTTGGGTCACATGAGAGTTGCCACGTCACCCCATTGTCATGACCCGGCAATTCCCACGGTCAGGTGATCACTCCCCACACCTTCTTCCTCCTCTGCTTCAACCCTGTCAACTCCGCTGTCCACCCGACACCACATGAACCAGCCTGTCACCCTTCCCCGTCACTGCTACCTGTTTCCATGGCCCGTCACGGGCCTATGAGTCATTCCTTATCATGCTTGTTTTTCTTGATGGCCGTGCATGGCCGTCCTTCTCCCACACTCTTTGTTTGTTTTCATTTCTTCTTAAGCCTGCCTGCAATCTCCATGAGATCTGGCGACTTATTTCTATTCATTCCGTTATACTTAAATACCGGTTGTACACTACCTCGTACTTTAGTTCGAAAATCAACTAGGGTTACCCCCTGCACTCTCTGTCTGACTCAGTCGCACCTTCTGCCTTCTGAAATATCGGGGCCGCATCAAGTACAAGGCGCAATGCTCATGAACGAGTCGTTGAAGCCGAAACCCTGTTTCGCCGCGATTGTCATCCCCGCCCTTAATGGGCTGTTACGCTGGAGCAGCGGACCTTAACGGTCGCTGACGGCAAGTCACAGTAACGTTTTCCCACGCCCTGACACCCATGCACAGCCCCAGCCACCCGGGTATCCCTGTGGGGGATCCCAAAGGGATCTGCTGCAGGTGCGCATGCTGGGTGCACCTGGGGGTTGTCCGGAGCATCCAGGGCTGGGTGCATCGTGCATGGGTCGTGGGTGGGTCAGTAGTACATCAATCAAGGAAAGTCGTCCGTGTAAATAGAAATAGAAAGAATAGAGAATGATACAGAGAAGAAATAGGAAGAGGGGAAAGTGGAGGGAGGAGGAAATAGGAAGGGGGAGAAGGGGGTAGCAGGTGGAGTGGAGGTGGGTGGAGGTGGGTGAGGTGGGTGTGCCCTGACAGGAGCTAACAAAGTTAAACATTAGCCAATTGAATATTACTGACAAGTCGGGTTACGGGGTTAGCGGAATGGCAGGCAATAACCCAGAAATGCAAAGGAGGGATAGGCCCAAAGGTGGGCTTGCAGGGCAAGCAAGTGAATTGCCCAGTGGAGGTGAGAGTGCGCCAGCAGACATCGGAGCTGTCCAGAAGCCTTCGGGGCTCCATACTTAGGGAGGCATAGGTGATATATTGAAAAGAGGGGGTGGTGACCATCGAGGGAAGCGGAGGTGATTGCGGAATACGGGAGCTCCAAGGTCAGTGAAAAAGGAGTGGAGGTAGTCTGGAAAGATTGGAGGTAGTGGAAGTCGATGGCTGTCATATCCATACAATCCCGACCTCCGCTCCGGGCTCCCGGAACTCCGAACCTGACCTCCGGAGTCCCTACTTCCCTTCCGTCACCTTCTCCTTGCCGACTCCCAAGAGGTTATCCCACCTCCGGCTCGGACACCACCTTCGGTCCAACTCCAGAACATTCCGGGTCCGACCCCAACCTCGACACTTTCCAGATGAGTACGCAAAACCTATGCTCCCGACTCCGGACCTCTGCTCCGGAATCCCGTTTGCGTCTCCGTCTCCGGAACCTCCAGTCTTAGCTCCAACCTCGGACTTTGACCCCACCTCCACTTATACCCATTGTATTGGTTAGCTCATTCCATTTAATTATGTTTGCCAATATTCCGGAGTTTAACTTCCGAGTTCGGACTTTCCGGACTTACGTCGGACCTTGCAACTATTGCATTGCTCCATTCAGTTCCGCTATTCTCCCTCATTCCTATTTGGGCTGCTGCTTCCTTTCTATTCAGTCAG
This sequence comes from Cantharellus anzutake, assembly GCF_015039405.1. Classification (NCBI taxonomy): domain Eukaryota; kingdom Fungi; phylum Basidiomycota; class Agaricomycetes; order Cantharellales; family Hydnaceae; genus Cantharellus; species Cantharellus anzutake. The sequence goes on from NW_024067104.1 coordinate 22,108, forward strand.
CTGGCCATTCCCCACTCCCATCCTCCTTCCTTCCTCCTTGGGCCTTGGCCCTTCATTCCTCCTTTGAGAAACACCATTGAGTCAAACCCTTGACCCTCGGTGTTGTTCCTCTTTCCATCTCCCTTTGTCTCCTTTCATCCTACCCTTGTTCCTTTTGATTCCGGACCCCTCCTTATATACAATGTACCTAGTAACTTGTAACCTCAGTCCGAAATTGACCTGAAATGCCCCCTAGAGACTTCCTGCTTGCCTACTGTGAAATTAAGGACCAAATGGACAAACAGCAATGGCACAACGCTCCGCTTGAGTCACTGAGGCCAAGGTCCCTCCACGCTAAATCTCCGATTCCACTCCGGAGTCGTCTGTATCCGCCCGTTCTAACAATGGCCATGGATGGATATGACATTATTGAGCACTGTGGAGTGGGTAAGTGCAGGGGAGAATTAGTGACAGCTATTGGATAATGGGAAAACCTTTGCAGGGTTGGTGTTAGACATGGGTCCGGGGTCGGCACCTGTTAGAACGTGCGGATTTGGACAACTCTGGAGTGGAATCGGAGACTTAGCGTGGAAGGACCTTGGCCTCAGCGACTCAGGCAGAGCGCTGTGCCATTGCTGGTTGTCCTAGGGGTCCCTAATTTCGGATCTAGCAGAGGGAAAGTCTCTTGGGGGGAATTCATGTCGATTTCGGACTGAGGTTACAAGTTACTATGTACATTGTATATAAGGAGGGGTCCGGAATCAAAAGGAGCGAGGGTAGGACGAAAGGAGACAAAGGGAGATGGAAAGGGGAACAACACCGAGGGTCAAGGGTTTGACTCAATGGTGTTTCTCAAAGGAGGAATGAAGGGCCATGGCCCAAGGAGGAAGGAAGGAGGTTGGGAGTGGGGAATGGCTAGCTGACTGAATAGAAAGGAAGCAGCAGCCCAAATAGGAATGAGGGAGAATAGCGGAACTGAATGGAGCAATGCAATAGTTGCAAGGCCCGACGTAAGTCCGGAAAGTCCGAACTCGGAAGTTAAACTCCGGAATTGTTACGGGGATGGGGGAAATTCCCCATTCCTCGATCCGTTCTTATAGTGGGGAGACGAGAGTCGTGTCTAGTTTGTACCATAACTGGAAGTGTAATCGATGAGTGATCCCAGTCTGACCTGGGAGTGGACGATCGAATTCCCATCGATCGCGATGGGTGATGTAGTGAGCTATTAAGGGATTGATGATTGATAGTCGGAGATATCAGGACAGATGGGTCAGCCACGGATACTTGGCGCTCCTCAATGGAGCGTACCGTGTGCGAGGTCGCGACTGGTGAGATGGGTGAGAGCTTCGCATAGTTGCCATCGGGTACTTGGCGTTCGCAGTGCGAACGTACCGGTAGCGGGTTGATACCGTAGGCGTGCAATGAGGGCTGACTATTAGGGCCTTCGGTGACTTGGCGTTCCCAAAGGGAACGTACCGTTGGCGGGGACATATGATGACTGGCAAGGGAAGAAACAGACAGTGGATGGGCGGCTACTTGGCGTTTGCGTAGCGAACGTGCCGGCATCGCGGGTAAGTGGGCCTCATAGTGTTCACGATCACCATGATCGTGATGGGACGTCGTATGTTGAGTACTGGGGGGAGAGCGGAGTGATGAAGACCCATAGGGTACAGGTTCGATAGGACGATACACACGTCGAGAGTCTTCGACTCTCGACTTCGAGTTCTCGCGGCGAGGGCCGTTAGAGGACTCGATATAACCAGACTTATAAGACATATTGAGAGTTGTACAGTCACACAGGTTCAGTTGAGTCACAGGGAGGGTTGTTACAGAAGACGGTACACAAGACAGTTGTAGAGCAGTTGTTAGTTAGCGGGAACCGCCTTCGGCGGTTTCCGTACAAGACGCGTGACTATCTACAAATGGTAAGGTCGCGGGAAATCCCGCGAAACACAAATAACCTCGGCCAGCACCAAAACCCCAGTTGGGGAAAGCTTTGCACGAGGGGGGGGGGAAAAGGGATAGAACAGATAAGGAGGATGGGGTATCGGGATAGAGGACGGAAGGGAGAAAGAGGGGAGGAACGATAATGAGGAGAAGTCTTTGACCATGTGACGGATATGGTCGTTGGAGACTCCGTATCCGTAACAGGAATATTGGCAAACATAATTAAATGGAATGAGCTAACCAATACAATGGGTATAAGCGGAGGTGGGGTCAAAGTCCGAGGTCGGAGCTAAGACTGGAGGTTCCGGAGACAGAGATGCGAACGGGATTCCGGAGCAGAGGTCCGGAGTCGGGAGCATAGGTTTTGCGTACTCATCTGGAAGGTGTCGAGGTTGGGGTCGGACCCGGAATGTTCTGGAGTCGGACTGAAGGTGGTGTCAGAGCCGGAGGTGGGATAGCCTCTTGGGAGTCGGCAAGGAGGAGGTGACGGAAGGGGAGTAGGACTCCGGAAGTCAGGTTCGGAGTTCTGGGAGCCCGGAGCGGAGGTTGGGATTGTATGGATATGACAGCACCAAAGGTCACCGTTGCAGGCCACTATAGGCCACGATGGCTGTGATGCCACGAACAAGGCCCGAGGGTAGGGCATTTGGCCTCAGTGACTCTAAAGGAGCACTGTGCCCCCTTAGCTGTCTCTTGGCCCCCATTTCAGACTCACTGGGGTTGCCTTGCTGGGGTCAGGACTTGGGGAGTTGTGGTCAAATCGATATTAGAGCTAAGGTACAATAAAGTATCATACAGGATATATATAGGGAGAAAGAATGAATGGAAGCGGACCCGGACCAAAGGCCAAAGGGTCCAGAAGCAAATATGAATAGGGAATGGAGTTGGCTGCATAGCGGCTGGCAATGACCATGGGTCAAAACAAACAATAATAGATAAACAAGAAGGAGCATAGGGCCATGATAGTGGCGATGGTATTGAAGCAGCACCGGACTCGGAGTTGGGCCAGAGTCAGGTGCAGGAATGGTAGCAGCCCAGTGAGGGGCCAAGCAGGCGGAGTAGGAGGAGTTGTGCTGGGCACAGTGCTGGAGGCAGTGTTATGGAAATGGGATTTTCCCATTTTTAGCCTCTTATGGGCTCTGTGTCGGAAAATCGCGAGATCAATCAAAAGCATGAGACTTGACATTTAAAATGCCAAAATTTGACGTTTAAACAGGAATTTTGGCATCTAAACGTTGTGATAAATTGTTTATGGCATTTTTTGATATTATTGAATGCATTTTTATACCCCCCAAACACTCTGAATATGTTTTTAATAACTTAATAAATGTGTCATGAATGCTTCCTACAGCATCAAAATCGTCAAAAATCCATCTCATATAACACATTAAATACCACCACATCTGACCAATGTATCCTCATTGGTTGTTGGGTAGTTGTTGTAAATAAACACCATGAAACGTTTCCCAGGCGTTTAAATGATATACGGGATTTTCCGACATGTACAGTACAATGTCACATAACATGTAAATAATAACAACTTAACCAACAACAATCACAAAAATCCACACCTTGTTAATGTCATTGTAAAGACAACTGTTAGACCTCTGTTACATTAACTGTAACACTATTTTGATGTCATGGCCACTCCCTGCACCTGGACGCTATAGAAATGGGTGTCAGGGCCCAACCTTGGACTCGGAGGCTCCCTGACCTCAACCCCCATCTGGCCTGTCCTCACACTATGCGGGGCATGAGATGAGAAGAAGGGTAAAGGTCTCATCTCCCCACATGGTTGCTATATAAAGGAATGGGTCACATGCCCACAACTATACAGCTCCTAGAGTTGTGTAGTGTGACCCGGAGGGAACATCCAGGTGGCAGTGCCCAGTAAGCGTGGGAACGTTCTGGGCAAGTTGCTCACCCAGAACTGTGGCTGTGACCCATGGGAACATTCTGGGCGAGCTGCTTGCTCAGAAAGTTCCCACACTATCCCATGTGCGCGGATACACAACACAGAAAGGCAACAACAAGGCAACAATGAAGGAATGGAAGGAAGGGATTGGTTGGGGAGTCTGGGGCACCCCAGGGCAGGGTGCTGAACCCTGACAATGGGCCAATTAGGCCCCATTTTTATAACAGGCGGACTCGGGGTGGGAAGGCTGGTGTGGCTGGAGGGGAGTCGGCCAGGTGCAGGGGAGCCTAGGGGCAAGCAGGGGGGTGAGCAGGGGGTCCTCAAGGAGAATAGGGATGAGGGTCAGGGCTTGTGCTCACACTCACACAGCAGGATGGGTTCAGGCAGCATCGGGACAGGTGGGGAACAGGCTGGAATGCACAGCTGTGACAGTTGGCAGAGGTCCTAGGAGGTTCATAGTAATGTTGGGTAGATATAAATATTAATAAACTTCTATGATGAGGATAAGGGGTACCAGAGAAGGTACTGGAGATCGGAGGTGGAGGTGAGGGAGGGGACAAACCGGAAGTGAACCGGAACAGTGATGGAGTAGTTCAGAGGTTGGGTGGAGTAGGTATTTTCAGAACCCACCATCAGGGTCAGAAATATTGAAAATGGGGCACATGGCACAATCATTGAGATCATGTTGCATCCAAGCAAGCCAGAGATTACAGGGGATATAGCAAGAGCAGAGCTGAAACAGCTGCCAGTATGTGAGGTCTGTGGAAAAAACAAACAATATAAAGAGGGTCGAAAAAATGCTAAGAATTCCGGACTCGAAAGTGACCTTGTTGGAGGAACCATGTGCTATGGGAGGCCGGACGAGTTTTCGTACAGCCACATTCCCACACCCGAGCAAGGAACTCGCCCAGACAGCCACATTCCCGCGGTAGCGTGACTACTTGGTCACAACACCTTTTCTTCTTACTTATTTTGGTCACTTCGGACTTATCCGCGAAGTCCACAAACTATATTCATTCATTTGGATTAGTTTCCTTTTTCCCTCAGTTCTCGCGCATTAGCTTGAGACTGAGGTTAGTTACAATATTCTTTTACTCTGATTTCTTATACATTGTAACTCATTGTATATTACCTTATAGCTTTAGCATTAGGTAATATTATAGTTCTCGCGCATTAGCTTGAGACTAGACCTTGCAAGCAAGGTAATTCCCTCCGAACGGGGCAATGCCGGCTGTTATCATTGCAATGATTTCACGAACATTTGTGGTGAAAATTTCATCAATTCTTTGCCTCATCATGAGGTACACCGAGACGAGCCTTTCGGTGGTTTAAATGTCATTCTCTGTTGTGACTTCCCTCCCGCTAGTGAGGGAACTACTGCGCCACTATATTGGCCCACACCACCCCCGGATTCTCCTGAGGTAGCACTACAGAGCATTCTATTCGAGAAATTTAAAACCGCGGTGATTTGAAGGAACAGATGCGAATCTCGGATCCAGAATGGGTCGAGTCCCTTGGGCACTGTCGCTATGGAACCTGAAATGGCCAGCATCTATCCTCACTGAAGAAGCTTGTTCTATCGTCAAAAGATGAGGAATGGAACACAGTGGCTTTGGAAAATCACTGTAAACAAACATATTAGCCTCTGTCCAGCCGTTTCAGCCTCCCTCGGACCAAGGGTGATCCACAACTTCACCACGAATACCGTTCGCAACAATCAGATCCATGTTTAATTTGAGGTCATCACAACCTTTTCGTCGATGGCAAAGTGTGCAACATCGACGAGCTTTGTGCCATCCAAGATTGCCCTTTCGCACTGGTTCGCTTGCACGGCCTGGATCCACCTCTCGTGCAGGCTGATTTACCCGGAGGTGTTGTACCGATTTTCCCCGAGGAGCAGACGAACTGAAGGCAAAACGAAATCAGTGAAGCGGAGACAGCTCCCCATTAATGATAGTATGCTTTCACTGACTATCCTGCGCAGGGACAAACGATTGCGCACGCAATGATCGACCTCCTACTGGCGCACTGACACCATTCAGTGCTCATGTTGCGTTATCGAGGAGCTTGTGAAGGGAAATAATACGCCTATTGCGAGATTTCGACGAATCACTGTTCACGCGGCCAGTATGTGAGGCTTTGAAGCAGGCAGACTCACTATTCGAAGAGCTGAACAAGGAGACAACGAAGCACCAGGATATAGCAAAGCCGGTCATCGAATAGACCAGCAGTGTGCTAAACGCCACCGGTATCCTTGGTCAGACATCAACCATAGATCGCGTCCCGATCATGGAATGTCTATACTTGTAGAGGCTTGCCTACATGGAATGGACCAGCAGCGCGATCAACACGACCGGCTATCCATGTCAGGCAGTAGGCATAGATCGGAAAGGAAGTGTGCATGGAGGAGACGAGGGCCACGCTCAACGCCTGAGGCTACCGTTGGTCAAAGGAAGTGGGTGGTGGTGGTGGATCTATTTTATTACCCCGCGGCCTCGTTACCTGGGTGAACAAACGATCGAAGCAAGCATCACGAGGTCAAATTGTAAATTTATACATGTGATGTGAATTTAAAGTCGAATTTGCAATAGTCACATAATTCCCACGAATTATTGACCATGTGACATATGGGCAGGCAACATCCGAAAAACTGTTACAGTCTCTTCAACCATTTCCATCTGTCCCATGAGGTGAGCTCACTCTCTGTCAGCGCGTTGATCACGGTTTAATCTTTGTCACTCTGTAGTCATCGTAAGGTTGGCAGGCTTCAAACAGTGATCTCTTTCGGTCACCCACGTATTTGTCTCGTTTGTCTAGTACGAAGCTCCCCGCCACGGCTCGTTGGGCTTCCTTCCGCGAAAGCGCTCGTCTCGTCACCGTGGCAAGGTCAAATCCTTTCCTAAGGCAAATGCCCTCTCCCCCTCATCGCGTCCTAATTGAATGACTAATATGTTTCCCAGGATGACCCCAGAAAACCAGTTCACTTGACAGCTGCTATGGGCTATAAGGCGGGGATGACCCATATTGTCCGTGATTTGGATCGCCCCGGATCCAGTAAGAGTACCATTATCCTTAAGCATCTCTACATTGACTCTTTTCCTCCCAGAACTGCACAAGCGTGAAGTCGTTGAGGCGGTCACCATTATTGAAACTCCTCCCATGGTAGTGGTTGGTGTGGTCGGTTACATTGAGACACCCCGTGGTCTCCGCACTCTCGCCACTGTCTGGGCTACCCACTTGTCAGACGAGGTGAAGCGCCGATTCTACAAAAAATGGTACACTGCCAAGAAAAAGGCTTTCACTAAGTATGCCAAGAAGCACGCGGAAGATGGTGGAAAATCGATTGCCCTTAACTTAGAACGCATCCGCAAATACTGCACCGTTGTCCGTGTCCTTGCCCACACTCAAATTCGTAAAACGGGCCTAAAACAAAAAAAGGCCCATCTTATGGAGATCCAAGTAAATGGCGGTTCGGTCGCTGATAAGGTTGCCTTCGCCCATGGGCTTTTCGAGAAGCCCGTCGAGATCAGCACTATCTTCGAGCAAGATGAAGTCGTTGACGTCATTGCTGTGACAAAAGGACATGGCTTTGAGGGTGTAACCCATCGATGGGGGACTCGAAAGTTGCCCCGCAAAACTCACAAGGGGCTCCGTAAGGTAGCGTGTATTGGCGCCTGGCATCCCAGTAAGGTCATGTTTTCTGTGGCTCGCGCTGGTCAAAGTAAGCAATTTCCCCACTACTTGTCATCACAAAAGTGCTCAATATGACAAAACGTAGACGGTTACCATCACCGCACTGAGCTGAACAAAAAGATCTACCGCATAGGTTCCGGTGATGATAAGGCGAACGCTTCGACTGAACATGATGTCACCCAGAAAACGATTACGCCAATGGGTGGCTTTCCTCACTATGGAGTTGTCAAGAACGATTTCCTCATGTTGAAAGGTGCTGTCCCGGGCACCAAGAAGCGTGTTACCACAATACGTAAATCCTTGATGGTGCCCACGAGCCGTCGGGATCTCGAAAAGGTTCAGTTAAAGTTCATCGATACTAGCTCCAAGTTTGGTGTAAGTGGATCAATCCATTTTCTACGTTCACACGTACATGGCTTAATTGTCCATCGTAGCACGGTGCATTCCAAACCTTTGAAGAGAAAGCTGCTTTCATGGGGACAATGAAAGCTCGTGTATAAATGTTTTTGGGTGTCAAATTATCATATGAAGCCGTGGTAGTGATTGAAGTGAACTATTATTATTCAGTGAGGCAAACAGGTTGCGACCAAGAGTTCTCTGCTTCTCTCAAAGAGGACTGGCTACAACTGCCCCCTCCACATGCCCATCTACCCTCCCACGCCCGCGTCCACGCCCACGTCCATGCCTCTGGGCCCGTGAGTATTTCCCTGAGCCGCGGCCGTTCACAGCACGATATTGCTCTTTCAGATATAGCTTGACTTCGCTTTGCAGGATCTCGAGGACTGCTTCGGTGTCAAGCGCGCTCATACGAGCAAGAATGTCCTCTGGAATGTCGGAGAAAACCTTAGGATTGAGAATAAGTTCACCTTCTCGCAGTATAATGTGTTGATCCTTGAACGTTGGAGCGTCAGGGGCTCCACTAAGGTTTGCGCCAACACGTATAGGGAGTCGAACCTTCTTCGAGAAATGGCATGGTTCTAGTGAGATATTCAGGGCAGGAGGGATGACCGAGGAAGGCAGGGAGTATCGCTCCAAAGCTTTTGTCAGACGATCGCCCATCGAGATACGTAGGGGATGCGAAACCGTCCCAGGATTCTGCTGTGGGCGAAGTGGTTCGTCAGCGTCGCTTGGAGAAGCAACCCCGGCTGCAGCGAATTGCGTTGGATGTGATATGATGAGAGGTGGACTACCTCTAACGCCATCTATATCAACATCCTCGGTCTCCTGCTTGATGGATGTGGATCTGATTATTATGCGATGATTACAAAATGAGGGAACCTTCGTCCCAGCGAGGTGCTGCGAATAGTATTGCTGATTAATGGTGAAGAGGACGGCTTTTCTCTTGGACGTCTTGTCTCGTATGCCCTTCACCTTGACAAAAAGCGGATTGTGCATAATTGTTTCCTTCACCAAATCCTAATCGTAGAAAAATTGTAGAAAAAAGATCAAGGCTCCAGGGAAGAGAAACTCGGTCAATGCGAACCTGACTATCGGACCGACGTCGAAACCAGTCATATTGATCGTTCAACCATTGAGTGATTTGTTTGATGGAGGCCTCGCCTCCATATGTAGCGATGGCCGCAGAACATGCATCTTCCATAGAGTGTGCTCGCTCGCCTGCGGTCTGAGTACTCGCAGGTGGGGCAGGGACTGACGCTTGCGATGACACCGTGCTCATTTCCTCGTCGACATCTACTGCCGATTCGTGCGTGGGAGACTGGGTACGCGTTTGTGAAGCGTGAGGGGCCACGAGGAACTGGAAGGATCGGGAGGCTATCTGAACATTTGACCTTGAGCATTAACAGGAAAGTGAGAACAGAGAGACAGCGAACTCATGGTCGTGAAACAACGGACTCTGAATGCAGCAAAACACGGGATCCGCTCCGTACCCAATCCCCATCAACCCAAGCGCCGTTACGACCAAGCACATACATGACAAAGCCATCGTAATCTTCATCAAATTCGATTCGGGCATGCAGCCTAGATACGCTTTTCAGTGGGCCCAGGTCTATGTCGACATGAACAGGTATAAGGTCTGGCGCATTCGCAGCACTGGGGCGACGACCGATGGTGCAGGAGAGCGCCTTAACGAAATACGTGAATGTGGGGAAGCTGACAATACATAAAATTCCGTCAAACTTCTTCACCAATTGCTTTAGACTTTCCGTACCGAATGGCGAAGTATGCAGAGATCGAGTTAAGCCCATCCATGTCGCCAGTCTAATGCTATTCCACTTGCTGCTTGACACAATCCCTAGGCAAGGTAAGTAGGTGGTGGCTCAGATCCAAACTTTGCTTCCGGAGGTCCCGCCTTTGTCGAGTGGACGGCAAGTTTCCAGATAACTTAACTTCAAGCACTTTTTGCCCCTTGTTGCTCCTCATAGTGGGACCACGTCTTGCGATAATGTACGTAATGTCCCCCAGCAGTCTTGATGCTAGGCTATTTTAATGATAATTTGTCTAGGTCTACCTATGAGTACCTTATTGCAGACTTGACGAGAGACGTGAATCGCGCGCAGCCTCGTGATGCTCTCCAGTTTTGTGCCAATTGGTTTAATGCGCGCCTACAAGAGCAGCGAACGCGGGTGCGGGATATCCTCGAACAAGGCTCCTCCCCCCCAACAGTGCAAATCCGTTCTCGTGGACATTCCGCTCCCGGCGGACTGCACCACCAATCAACATCACTCCCTGCCCAACGCCCTCCGGGCGCTGTGCTACCATTTTCCCTTCCATCTAGATCAGTTGGACCCATTGGTATGCAATGTTCAGCCCTTTCAAGGCTTTGTACTCAATTGATTTTGTTATGGCCGCAGATCAATCGCCTCAACGTCCAGAGGCCAAATCACCCCCAACTATTCCTCCATTGCGCGTTGACCCGCCTCGTCGCCCCAGTGCAAGTCCTTTTGGTACTCTAAATGTGCCAGGGAATGCTGCATTACCCCCATCGTCAGGGGAACCCGAACCAAGTCATCGTCAATTTCTCACGATTCAAGAGGAGGATGACGGTACTGGAGTTGTCGAGCATCCAGCCAAGCCATTAAATCCTCTGACCAAGAAAAAATCAAATCTGGGTTTAAGCAATGGTTTTCTAGGCCCTCCTCCATCTGCCCTTGGGCGACGCGTCTCCGTCTCCGCGGAATCCATTTCTCCTTCAACAGGTCCTGAGCGTCCCCCGCCCTTTTTCTTGAAGACTAAGGAACAAATGAAACGCCTTGAGGATGCTATCCGCGATGCCTTTCTGTTTCGCAAACTAGATACCAAGAAACGGAATGCCGTCCTCGGCGCAATGAAAGAAATGCATTTCGGCCCAAACGAACCAGTCATCACCCAGGGTGATGATGGTGACTACTTCTATGTTGTTGACTCGGGCACGCTTGACGTCTATAAGAATGATGGGGACCAAGGATCACAGGGGACAACGTCCCCCGATTGGCATCCTGTTTATGGGAAGAAAGTTTTCCAATATGAGCGTGGGGGAACATTTGGCGAACTAGCGCTCATGTACTATGCGAAACGTGCTGCCACAGTTATCACCACTTCTCCATGCACTTTGTGGGCCCTGGACCGAGTCACATTTCAAACTATCCTTCTTGACATCTCTGCCAGGACACGTCGATCTTACGAGGCGTTCCTGGCCTCTGTCCCATTACTGGAGAGCCTGAACGATGCAGAGCGGGGCAAACTGGCCGATGTACTTCAGTCGCGTGAGTACGGGGATGGAGAGATAGTCGTAAAAGAAGGGGATGTTGGCAACGAATTCTTCATTGTGGAGGAGGGCGAAGCTCTAGCCCTAAAGAATATCAAAAGTCCCAGCGGTGGCATCACTCAAGAGATAGTGAAACGGTACAAACGAGGAGACTACTTTGGTGGTGAGTGCGGACAATATGATCCCACTCTTTCGGCTCATGCCCTCGTTTTCCTAGAGTTGGCGTTGTTACACCGAACACCAAGGGCGGCAACAGTCAAAGCAGCGGTCACAAATAAGCAGGGGCCGTTAAAGGTTGCAGCCCTCGACGCCGATGCCTTCACACGATTACTCGGGCCCCTGCGCGATCTTATGGAGCGAAGTGCTGCCGCCCTTTATTCTAATCCTCTTTCCCACCAACAGCCATAGATTAGAGCAGAGGTCCCAACTCCACCCATAGTACACATGCCTCGTTGTGACAAGTTGTGAATATTCCATTACATATACAACTCAGAAAGAAAGGTGGCACCATCAACCACGGACAACACCTTAGAGGTGGGTACAAAATACTCGTAACGAATGCGGATTAAGGGGGGGGTTACTGTGTTTGAAATTGGAAATGCAGTTCTTTCATGACAAACTTTGCCCTTCTATCAAAGTGAATGGCAGTTCCGGGCCCATTTTGAATGGAGATGCACTGAGCTGAGACCATAATGAGTCGTGTGGGTCTCCCTCGTTTACGCCTGATGTACTATCTGGCACGGACGCAAAACTTTGGAGGAAATCGATCCCCGAAAATGGGAGGTCAGAAAGATCAAAGTGTGCGGGAGATGGAGCGTTGTTGGATGCAGAGTCCTCATAAATAGGGAAAGTGAAGGGAAGGTAGGCAGAATCAAGATGCTGTGGTTTAGGGATAGAGGATGGATTGAAAGAATATGACTGAGTTGCAGCCGCTTCTAGTCCATCGGAGCTGCTGTGCTGCGCCGAGTAATCGGCAGGGCCTAGCGTGTCACCGCATAATGCTGCGCCAGAGGAGTGGGGAGTGCTCCATCGCGGTGTGGTGGGAGAGACCGGCGACTGCCCGAAAGAGTACTGCTTTGGTGCGTTTAAATCAGGGGAAATGGTATCAGAGAAGTTTGATGACAGAGTTTGATGGCCGTAACCGAGAGGACTGGGTGTCGAAAGGTGCTGATGTTGAGGCTGGATGGAGGATGCGGGCGATGAAGGTGACAAGCTGTACCCGGCCAAGTGGGTTGCCGCATTGTCATCTGGCTCATTCGCCGCACCCAGTGTGCGCTTTCGAGGCGTCGCAGTGGGCTGGCGTGCTTCGGACCGCAACTCTATCATAGATGAATGCTGGCTCAATTGACAGTTGATAAAGCCAAGGTTAAGGTCATCGCGTACCTAATGATCCCGTTGTGGCTGATTGAGTGTTGAACGAAGCGTTTGGAGCGCCGTTGACTGTTTTAGCTGATGGGGAGTGCGCCATAATGTTCTCGGCTGCGATCGTCAAGCGGTCCCGTTTGGCAGGTGATGACAGGGCAATTGTCTCCCTGACCTTGGAAAGAGTTATGTCGGCCAATTCTTTCAAGATCTCCTTGCACTTTTTAGCACCAGGCCATGAAGCCTCAAGAGACGCGAGGCATTCGATTGCGGTTCCAACTTCATTCATGGCGGTGGTAACAGCTCCTTGATCAGTAGCACGCATCACACAAAGGAGTATGATGATCGCTGAGCTGAACAAGTATTGGCTGAAGAAAGCCAACCAATGTGAAGAGGGAATAACGTCCTTGATGGACTGAGCTAGGAAAATACACGATCGAGAAGCAGTGACCGCTTTTGGAATGGATGAAGACCGAGGCATGGAAGATGCCGCAAGAGACGTTGGGATAAAGTTACGATGGAGAGTGACGGTTACAGCATAGTAGCCTAGGAGAAGGACGAGTTAGCACGAGAGATCCTGCATCGCCGCGCCAATGGACAGTAGAATAAACTGACAAGAACATAAAATTGCCCCCAAGGAAACCTGCTGGGATGTCTGTGGATTTGATTTGAACGGTGTGGGGAGTTTGTCACACCATTCCGTCAACAAACGATCGAGTCGGTCGACAGATGCCTGTAATTCTGCCATCTTCTCTGGATCCAAGTTCTCTTTACACTTATCGATCGCATACACTTGCCGCAAAACTTGTCCCGCAATTTTGAACAAACATGTCAAGGCGTTGAAACCCTTCATGAGCGAAGGGGATTCGGGAAGATTCGGTTGTTTGGCAGCAGCGTCTGCCTCGCTGCTTGGACTGGCAGATGTATTTTGGCCAGCAGTAAAGTACGTCGGTAAAGCCACATCATCGATATCGAGAGGAAGCTCAATATCACAGTCGGAGTCATCGATACCGAGGGGACGACCGAGTGCGACAGCAAGCATCCTGTCGAGACCATAAACACACCACCACACTTTTCTCCGAGTCTCTTTGTCGATAGGAGTGAGGGATAAATGTCGGGGGGAACGCTGATAATGAATTAGCCGCTCAGTCAGATGTTGATGGCCGCTCAAATAGCATTCATAACATGGTGTGAATGCTGATGATAACTCACATGAAGACCAAGGTCCTGAGCGATGCGAACAGCTTGGCCACAAAGCAGCCAACTTTGGGGTAACGAGTTGATGGAGGCTAAATAAGATGACAGAAGAACGAACGCCTGAACGTGTGCCAATTGTGTAGCCGTGTGGCCTGTGTAATATAGGATCATTGCCCTGTGAGAACAGAATAAGGCGATACATTTCGATGGAATGAAAATGAATGGGAAACCCCTAACCGTTCATAATATACGTGTGCCATGCCGGCTTCATGTGCATCTGGTTCTGCATTCTCCAGTCGGGGATCCTCCACATAGCGAGCTGCGCAAGCGAAGACAGAAAAGACGACGGTGGGAAAGCCAGTGTCTGCGGGAGAGAGGATACGGTGATCGTCCATGAGCCTCCGATATTGAGACAGAAAGGCAGTGGAGTCAACGACAGGGAGTGTGTGATGAAAGTGGGTGAAATAAGCGGCCACCTGCCAAACACATTACGAAGAAAAGAGCCATTAGCAAAGAAATTGGTTCACTTGAGTGCGGCAAATGGGAACGCACTAATTTATCGGCAAGATCTCTGGGAGGGAACTCCACCTCTTCCGGACCAGGGAGGGCACGAGGCCTCGCATTTGAATGCACATTCGGGGGGAAATAGAGGTTGTTTGCAGGATGCTTGCCTTCACCTGCAAGGAAACGTGGATGACTAACGTCACCCTGGGGAGTTGAAGACCCTGAGATGGCTGCGGTGGATATGTTCTTGAAGGCATCGACGAGTGTCATGGCGGAGGAGCCTCCAATCCACCGAAGATGGCCGTTGGCGTCGAGAGCGAGTTGGCCGAACTGGTCGGAATCAGATTGGGGTTGCCTGACATTCAGGTCGGTAAGGTATGTTGAACTGTCCTGGAGAGTAGGGTAAGAGGCGGTGTGTGCTGAGGCGGGCGAGGAGGATGCCGGAGTGGGAGCATTGGCCGGAGCAAATCGTCGAGCACTATCGGCAGTGAGGAGCTCGGTGGCACCACCCACTTGAGTGAGAAGACCTTCCATTTGTATGAGACGCGCTTCCAATTCCTGCACATAGCTGCAGAGGGAGGTTAATCGAAAAGATTGGTTATAGTAATGGGAACACTTACTGTCTGCTTGTGGCTGCGCGGTCCTTTGTTTGGATCCAAGTGCAAGTACTATTAGTCTGCGTGCACTGGGAGCACACAGGCTCATGACCATCGCATTTTATTTTCTTTCTTCGGCAAGATTCGCAAGCGCGCCACACCCTCCTTCGTTGGATGGGAAGAGGACGGGAAGTCAAATCGGCGATGTCGACAGGGGAAAGATGAGTTGTCTTCTGCTTCTTTGGCGGATGGTCGGCCATGATGGTGTGTGGGGAAGCTGGGAAGAAGCTAGGAGGGGAACAAGGAGAACTAGGGTGGATGGGTGGATATGGGAAAAGTTAAATGTGGTGGGTGAGTTGCAAGGGTGAGTACGACGGCTGATGTGGTAGCAAAGGAAGAGGAGTGAGAGCTGAGGAGGGGGGGAGGAGGAGAGGATCTGTTGCTGCATTTATCTATAAAGTGCCTGAAAGAAGAGGGGGGTCCGATTCAAGGGATAACAACACAACAAATCAATTCAGTATTTGACGCTAAGGATTGAATTGATTGAGTAATATCCCAAGTGTAGTTTAATTTAATTGAGATATGGCAAGGAGAATTCATCGCCGCCTACGGAAATACGCAACGTCCGTTACCACGGTTAATTAAAATTGTTATCCCACCCAACTCACTATACGGTCATGGACAACCACCATCCCTCGAATCCCAGCTCGCTTCCACCCAAAGGCTGTCCCCCCACAATCTGGCAAATTTCCACTTGATTGGGAATACGTATTCATTGAGAAATGAACGAGGAAATGACTCTGCTTAATTAGTAACGATTACTGTTTTATCTTTGATTTTTAGTATTATTACTGAATGATCGTGAGTGTGTTTGCTCAACTTCCATATGCATCTTCCTCATCTTGTACACTATCTCATGTGAATACAACTCATTTCATCTCGCACTGGGACAGCTGCAAACCTGGATGCGTCATGTATTTCGTTATATTTTATTTTTATCAAATATCAACCCAATTCCCCATTGTCGTCCTCATGTGCCTACCTACAACACCCTCACAGCATTTCGTAGTGTTTTGCTAACCAGCCGTGAACATCGTATCGCCTCGAGATCAGGTCTCTCTTCCCGATTAGACTTGCCCAATGAGAGCACCTAAATGCATATCTCATCTTGATGGAGAATGTCCGCATGGCGTACTAGTAGCTCTCGTGACAGCGATCCGGGCGCTAGTACACACTATAGAAATGAATCTGGAGAAGTTCTTTGCCTGTCTTGGCCCGACAGCACAAACCTATCAGTATCCATTGACTACGCCGCGACTCAAATCTGTTACGTCTCCATCTAACGATCTCCGCAAGACACTGCATTTTGTAACAGCCCCCCCAGATCTCCACTGCCTTCCCCTTCCCGAGCCTTCTCGGACGACTGACAGCTCTAGCAGCGCGTCTGTCCATCCTCCCTATGTCTCATGCCTGATCACCACTGGTGTTACCTATTTGGGCTGCGGGAGGCGGAGCTCAATTCAAGTCGTCCGTTTACACATGTGCTGCTGGTTCAATGCATCTTTGGTTTATGATCCTGATCCGCATACCTGACGACGGCCGTAGGGCGACCCAATCGCATTTCCCAGACCACTCCAAAGATAGTTCGATGACTGCTCGGGGACCGGGGCCCGGGGCCCTACGGACGCCAGTAACCGGCTTACATCAACGCCCTAGGCGATCATGCTGCAAAGACATCCCCTCAATACATATGCGCCTTGTCCGCTTCGGTTCCTCAGGCTTCGACCGTCACTGATCGGGTTGCTCACTTTCCAATATGATCATTTACTTACTTCACGTTGTAACATCAATCTATCCCAGCATGCAACTTGACCGCGACTGAAATGAAACAGTCCATTTGCCTCTTCTTTTTTCCACCCGCTGTCCACAACCGAACCATTCTCGGGAAGGTACTTTCGAAGCTGCTGAGAAAAGAACATAGCCATGTTTGACCCTTGCACGGCACACAACTCGTGTTCATCTCGACTGTTCCATAACCAAAAATCTCCTCCTTTTGATTTGGAGATCATCTGACTCGACATTCACTTGCACCCAGTTGGCGTCCTTCTCTCCAGACAACTATCATCAAAAACATGTGTAAGCATCTCAATAACACAATACCGAATCAGGAGGGTGTGTTACATAGTCTCATAATGCTTGCATATATTGCATGCACACACATGGCGCCGTCATGTTCCCGCCACAAATGAAGTGGTTGGCATGAAGGCAAAGAACATGCCGATGATTTTGAAAAACTATTCTTTACACCACCAAACCGTTGTATGCATTTGTCCATCGCACAGGAGCGTACCGGTGGTCAAGGTTTCCAGGCCACAGTTTATGATGAGCACCACGTTAACGTCATTTCTCCACGCTCTTTGGACTCAGAGAGGACATCAAAAACTTGGACGAAGATTGCCGTTCTCGTTTGGTTTCGACCCGGTTCTGGCAGTGGTTACGCATCCCCGATCTAGGAAGCTGTGCAAGAGTACTACATTCAAAAAGCGAATATCTCCTCGGGGCTTGGCCCTGCCTCACTCAGCCCTCCGACGATCACGGAACTCACACCTTTGGTTGCTCCCTGACATGCTTCCAAGCCGGAGCTGCGCTCCGGCGGAATCAATGCTGTGCAAGGTTGCAGGTCTCCTGCAAAGCCGCAAGTCATCATGACTGGCTTATATCATTGCGGCTGTAGCCGACATCGACGATGCACACATGGGGAGATTTCCTGACACCAAGCTACATACGACCCAGGGCATCGAACCCTAGTTTGCTGCTACTACCCCTACTAGTGTTGCTACTCTTCATCATTACCAGAGATGCTCCCCCACCCTGTACATAATTGGAACTCATAATGGATATATCGCTATGCTGCATTTGTGACCACACTATCAACTTCTACTCCTTTGCTTGGGGTTCCGCTGTCTTGTCATCTGACCACATATACGCAAGCAAGTAATCTCCCGTGAGAGCCAAGGAGATGAAAACGCCTACGTTCCCACACTTCACAAATCCATTCCAACAACTCCCCCGATCATTGAAATTCGTTCTTTTCAGGATGCGCGCTAGTTGAATTGAACTGGCACCCACACCCAAGTAGAAAGGAATCCCGTGTCCGTTTATATATCCCGCGCACGAAATCAAGCCCAGAGAAGTGGCGGAAAAGGCTCCAAGGATAGGCAAAGTATTTTCGGAGAAGAGAAGAGCAGTAGATCCAATCCCCGCCTTGACGTCGTCTGTTTTGTCCTGCAAGAGTGCACCCCCAGTTATTCATTAGGAACCAGTAAGAAGGAAGGCCGAAGAATAGAGCGGGAATGAAATGGAGCCTGGGAGCGTCTTGGAACAAAATCCACCAACCTGGTGTGCGTAAATTGTGTCGTAGACAAGCGTCCAGCAAATACTCCCCGCATAAAGCGGAAGACACACACCCCAATCAACGACACCCGCAACCGCCGACCACCCAAGAAGCGCGCCCCAATTGAAGGCCATTCCTGTGCATCGTAGAAACGAGTGAGGTGAAGCGTTAATAATCAAGGATAAAGAAAAGTTAGATTGAATTTCAAGCCATCACAGCAAACAGGGCCGATCCCACCTAGAACAACTTGCGGCCAATATGTTATTCGCTTCATCAGCGGATAAATCACTACCAACGAAAGGGACGATGCTCCCAAGGCAATGCTGAAAAAGAATGTGATGTAAAACACGAATTTTTAACAATCGACCTTTGATAGGCGCGTACCTGTACCAATTCAACTGCAATAAGACACCTAATCCCATCGTGAGCTGTCCTCCTAAAAACCACAATGCCTGCACGCGAGTAATGTCTCCATTGGCAATTGGCCGGGTCTTCGTCCTGTCTGATATGCAGCATTGTATTCAAAACGTAATGAACCCCGCAAGCCAAACGATACCCTACCCACAGCCCGATCCAAATCACGATCCCACATATCGTTAATCGTACAGCCAGCACTCCTCATAATTAAGGAACCAGTCCCAAACAAGGCAATGTATGTCAAGGGGACCGTAGGCGAAGACAGATGCGCGTATGACGCCATCAGGATAGACCACACTGTAACGTTCATTTTTCGGTGAACATTTCATCACACTAAACATACGAAAAATTGGGGTGCAGGGTGTCTGGACACAAAGAGAATACTGGATGCCTACCGCATGGATAGAAAAGGAGCAAAGTCCCTATCGGTTTGTCTATTCGTGCGAGCAGTGCGTACCGTTGCACATTGGATGGCAGGCGTGACACCCAGGATTGCGGCGATGGCACAATAGATTTCTTCCCAGCGACGGGGTACGTTCGCGCGTAGCTGCAACGTATGCCTCTTGTTTGATATGCGCCAATGGCTCTCCGTGAACACCCGTCGCTCATTGGCGACAGTGCCGCGCCCATCCTGAAGGCAGCCCAATAAGGGAGTCGTCGCGAGATGTTCGACGCGTATACGCAAACAGGGAGATGGGAAATACCAACACCGCCAAGCATCCTAGAGGTAAGGCTGATCAGACCAGGAACCGACACCATCATCTTCGAGTTTGTCGGATCTTGAGGCGCTAAAAAAATTGAATTGGACTCGGACGGAAGCGTGACCTCAGTTGCCCCGTTGTCAGCGCCACCGACCAGAAGGAGAACTTGGGGCGAAAAGTCACAGAAAATGAGCACTTCTCAGAATGATGATGCGGACGAAAGGGCAAGTCATTCACCTCGCACCATGTGAAGGAAGGAACAACCGTAACTGATCTCCAGACACCGCCTCCAACTTTTTTGGTTTCGAACCCTTTTCTGGCGTCTCTTATCGCGTGTTTGAACTGCGATTGTTGGCACCACGCTCGTCTCGCGCATGCCATTCCCTAAATAAGGAACTCGAGGCGATGAGGCAGAGGGTCAAAGTACGTAAAAGTCTGATGCTCAGGAAGTTTTCTAACCCAGGGTGCCCAGGAAATGGAGGAAGAAGCGCAAAAACTAAGGCAGTTCACGACTGAATCTGAGGCACAGTCCGCGGTTCGCGTAGATCCAACGCCCGCTGGAGCATCAAATACCACACAAATTACCACATCCCTGTTGGCTGGCGCTGAAGCACCGAATGAAGATTCAACAATGGAGGAGGACCCTGCCATTGTTGATGCCCGCAGTGTATATGTGGGGAATGTGGGTCAGATCTGTATCGATTCAAGGTCTTGCCAAGTTAACCGCTTTATGTAATGGCACTTGCACAGGTCGACTACGGAGCCACGCCCGAAGAGATTCAAGCGCATTTCCAAAGCTGTGGTAGCATCAATAGAATCACCATTCTTTGCGACAAGTTCACAGGGCACCCAAAAGGGTATGTCCCGTTTTTGTGTGTATCAGGCTTATCTTTAACCGCTGTCTGTGTCACGTATGTATTAGATTTGCATACGTGGAATTTGCTGATCCCACTTACGTGCTAGCTGCACTGGTCTTGAACGACTCCACATTCCGCGGGCGACAAATCAAAGTATGTGCCTATGATTTTTTTTGTTTATTTCAACTGACTTTGAGGGGCTCGCGTCAAGGTCACCGAAAAAAGAACCAACTTGCCTGCGTTTATGTTGCGAGGACGGGGCCGAGGGAGGGGTACGTATAGAGGTGGTCGTGGGTACAATGCGCCTGGATACTCTCCGTACTATCGGGGACGAGGAAGGTGAGTCTTCTACGATTTCCTAACATATCGAACAGCATGCTCATTGATTGCCGCAGGGGGCGTGGACGGGGTTACTGATTTCCAGTGCAAAGCATCATACGTAATTTATGCTCCCTTCACGGTACGTAAACAGCGGGTGTACAACTTGGGTCTTTTTCTGACGTATTCTTCCAGTTCTGTCCGTCATCTCGAATGGCTGGCTTTTCATCTGACTAATTCTCCAAGTCGAGATGCCCTCAATCACTTCTGATTTCCTTCCGCCACACTGCCTCTCCCGTCTAGCAGTAATCTTACAATTGTGCTCGTCTCGATGAAGATGGCCCGAAAAGGAAACCTCATTACGTCGCCTGTAGATTCTAATAACGAGCTTCCTATTTTTCCAGCAATGACAATTGCAGACCCACCGTTTCGGCCGTGTCCCAAGGCAGCCCACTGGTGATCCGTGTGAGCCGCTCCCCGTTGATCCTGGGCACAGCTTACTCATTCGAAGAGATGGCTGGAGCAGATAGAGTAGCGAAGTTTTAATGCTGGTGATCATGAATTGTCTGCTGAGGAGCGTTGTGATGCGCACGATTTTCACGAATAGGGTCGCGCGCCTATCAATGTTCTAATGCCCTCCCAATACACTGCAATGACGTGACAGTCCGGTAGGAAGCAGGGCAATGGCGCATTCTTCGTTACTATGTGAATCCAACACCGGTAATATCCTGGATAGGTCTGCACAGGCCGTTTTGAACGGAACAACCGTACCCGACGCTGTCTACCACTACGGCACCGGCGCCATTATTAGCAGATGAGTGTTCTGAAGTCCCTTTACTGAAGGGGCCGAAGTGCGTCAGGAAGGTGGAACGATGCTGCCTAGCCATGATAGAGAACGCATGATACCTAGTTGATTCTACCGCTGAACATTGAATTACCTGAGTCAAGGAATTCAAGTATGGTGGCATAGTTAGTTGATATCTACCTCGACCTGAGTGCACAATAATTGCGGAGCCGTCAAACTTTAGGCATGTGGGACACAGGGCCCCGTCGGTGGGTCCTCCGTGCTCAGTGGCATCCGGACGTTGCACCTATAGCCGGGGACCGGCCGCACTACACTCGAGCGCCTCCGCGTCGCACTGGTAGATCGTAGTGAATAAAACAGGGCCTAGAACATATCTACGTTCTCGATTCGGGAGAAACCGTCAGGACGCGATTGGGCTACTCCCAGCGGCAGATAGTAGATATGCGAGATAGTA
This sequence comes from Cantharellus anzutake, assembly GCF_015039405.1. NCBI lineage: Eukaryota > Fungi > Basidiomycota > Agaricomycetes > Cantharellales > Hydnaceae > Cantharellus > Cantharellus anzutake. Next base: position 43,953 of record NW_024067104.1, read on the forward strand.
GGCATAACGACTCAAGAAACTGCGTGCCGTAATGGCGGTTCTTTGCTGCCAAAAGTTGGATCTACGCCCGATAGACAATTGCTGAGGATTTCACGAAATACCCTCCAGTGAGGACATGAAGCCACAATGGAAGTCATGAGGCTGTCCTGGCAGATGTAGCGTAGGTGGGGCATACTAATGTGAGCAACCACAATAGCAGTGGGGAACGCCACTTGAGCACTGGACCTTATTTCGCAATAAACCAGGCACTACTGAAGATCGGGCAAGCTGCGGGGCAGGTAAACATTCGAGTCCCAAAGAATGATCTGCAATTGATGCCGAGATGCATCCTTCCCCGTCACTGCCCGGTGAAGGGGGGGGGGGGGCACCTCAAACAGCTGGCCTATGTTGCAACTCCCACTCCAACAGTGCAATAGGACATATTCAAGGGCACCTATCCACAACATGCCGCCTACGACATGCAAGGATATTCGCACATATATGACACTACTCCGAAAACCTGCCCTATCAATCAAATCCATCGGCATCACACGTCCTCCACATTTGAGTCCTCCACGCGACGGCCAGTGTACTGCATTTCTGGTCGACGCAGTCCATATGGGGCGTCAGGAAATTCGGAGGGTACTCGTGGAGCCGAGAGAACATAGAGAGGCGTGACAGTTCAGGAGGTTGTTACCCCTCTCAGAGCAGGAAGAGTGGGTCCTGTGATAGTATCGGTATAGCGCTCCCCCAGTTCCCGTTCTCTCGTGATAGTGCTCCTCGGGCTCCCATTCCCTCATGGTATCTGGGCATAACGCTCCACCCAGTCCCATTCCTTAGTGTTTTCATCTATTTCGTGGTTGAACAAGGGGTCATCAACATGGAAATTCTATACCCGATGTACCTTTTCAGGTTCGAGCGGAGACATACACACTGAGTAAGTGACTGCCGCATTCCAAGGTAATTGGATCAATTGGACGTTGTTCTAAATAACGATATGATGTTTTAGATTCATAAAGGAATGTAGAGAATTATCGTAGATTTTGCGGCCACACAACCGAACCGATCGGAACCTACCGTAAAAGTACTTTCTCAAAGTGAGAAAGGCATGCACTATTTCTACATCACAGTGATTTTAATTCTCTAAGCCCTTGTTCGGCTGACAAAATAGAACCCTTTACCATCTTCCTTCCAAGAGAACAGAGGTTTTCAGGGAGACCAGGCACACCAGCTCTAGTAATGAGGTTCCCAACACCCCAAAGGTCAACCTCCGTACCATGGCCATCCTCAAATACTTGTGGTGCATGTGTTCCAGAATCCAAGTTGGGGGCTGCTTTCGTTGGAGGGACGGCAGCATCTTCCCAGTCGATGAGGAACCACTGGTTGGGATTGGTGATGCTTCGCATGACGTTTGGCCAACGAATATCTCGATGAAACACCTGTGGCTCAGTGTGTGACACCTACAGACTACATGAACTCAAACTACTAATCCCATATAAATACTTACCTGGAGGGCCTCGAGGACACATATGACTGCATTTTTAACATCTTCGGCAGACTCTGGACCGCTGGGGTCACCTCGCGGTGCAAGTTCAACAAAACAACCATGTTCTGGATGGGACATTTCAATTCTCGTAAGGGTGTCAACATTTGGCACGCCTTTTGCTTTGAGTTTGTCATAGATCGATTCAAGAAAGGAAATCTTGAGTTCATCTTCTATGCGATAGAACTTCCGTATCTTCTTCTTGAAAAATTCGATATATTTCCCATCACCGCTAACTCCACGGTTAGGTTCAATGCAAACAGGATACACAAATGACACTCACCAAATCAATCTAAGCATATCAGCATCCACGCCCTCTTTTACGGTACGTTCTAATGCTCGGAGAACCTTCACCAGTCTGATCATTCTTACCGCATTTCCGACACGCCCCCGCCTTGTTGACAGATCTGCCTTTGAAATGTCTTTTAAAACAATTTTTTCGTCTCCCTGTGTATCAATGCCGGGCTGAATAGCTACAAGTGTGATATTAGCACCAACGGCATAGTAGCCTAAATACGTGGGTCAACAACAGGTAGTGCTGGAGAAGAATCACATACCGAGCACATACGGAGCATGGTCATAGACCCATCGAGTCTTTTCAGCGAGCTTCTGACGAGGATGTCTTCCGAAAAACGATGGACTTTCCTCCTCCCCCCGGAATAAGCAGGCCAACTGCAAGAGGAGACCAAAACCAGGCCGGAAAGATCCAGTACTTGTGCCGTAGTTGCTGTTGCGTATCCACTTGGACTTGCCAAGACACGCCGTGAGAATTTTTTGAATGTTGTTGTCCCAGAATGAAATGAAGGACTTGTCAGTACCAGATGAGTCCGGTGGGGTCCAGAGAATTGCCCCCTGTGGCCGGATGAAGTTGGCCACCTCGTCCTCATTCTTGACAAAGAGCGTCTCAAGGTCTTCTGAAGAGCAAAGAAGCTCAGGAAAGCTTGGATCTGTGTGCAGGAGGCTCCGCCATTCCAGGTTGGAAATCGGAATTTTTTCTTCGGGCTCAAGAGGTGCGTCCAGATAGACACCCAAATCGATAACGTCCGGAGTGATTGAGAGTGGAACGTTCCATTTATTGTACAGCTTCAATGAAACATCGACTGCAGAGGAGTGAGGAGTGTGGCCATAAAATTCAAAGTCGCAAAGACCTACCCGGGTCCTCACGCTTCCGCTTTCTGCCACGAGGCACTTGGACGATGAGATGGAGATGGCTTTCCTCGGGGTCTTCCTGCCAGTATCTAGATATCCTGGCTACAGGGCCGAGAATCTGTACGGGGCCGATTCCCTCCAGCGCCTCGTCGCATTCAGGATCAGGGAACGTAATTGCCTCGATCCTTTGATGGAAAGCTCTGACTTCGGCTTCTGTAACCCCCGTTGGTATCGGCGACGAGAGCTTCCACAAAACCAGCTGGTCTGCATCCAGATGATTCAATTGGTGGGCTAATCTAGACTTGATAGCCCTGCGAAGGAAGCTAACAAATGTGTGAGGCGACACATCCATAACAAACAGGTTATTGAGGGCAATTTTTTCAACATGGTCAACCACCAAGCAGACAAGATTGATGGAGGTGGCCATGAGTAACTGTTCCAGTCTTTGGTGCACCGACAGGGGCAGGAAAACCGGCAACAGCCATTGTGACGTGCCGTTCACTCTGAGCAGCAGTAAACTGCAAACTTCATGCCCAACTTTTGTTATTTAATGGAGGTACGAGATTAATGATGCCTTCATCTTATGCGCCGTACCCGCTGTCGGCCTTACGCATACTGTGTCTTCCGAGGCTACAGTCATGCCGATTCAGGTTTTATTGCCGCTGCATACCTGGGTCGATTTCTTCGGACGAATCCCGTACGTGTTTATTCGTCCGCTCACGCTTCTGGGCTCTGGCCCTCTTATTCCTCAACCTCTGCTGAAGGCGTTGTCTTTGTTTCCTTTTTAGTCTTATTTCTGTTAGCCTGGAAAGCGATTTTTGTTGTAGTTTTCTCTCGGAGTCCCTTACTTCCGGTAAGCGTTTCGGTCTCACTGAGCAGGGGGGGTGTTGTGACCTCCGGTTACTCTCGGTGGGTTGGATCCCGAGTGCTTACTCTAGTTTTTTCTAGGTTTCTTTATTTTCGGTTGTTCCCTTGTTTTTGTAACCTCCGTTCTTCTCCTCCTTGTTCTTCCTCGTCCTTGTTTTTTCGCGTTGAATATCTCTCGAAACCAAGGTTTCTCGCATCTAAAATCATTTTGGAGGTTTTCATGTCGAGGGAGACTTCAGTTACGAGGACACCACCAGTAGTTACAGTTGAAAAGGACAAGAAAGGAGACAGCACGTCTGGCCCGAGTACAGGAAAAGAGAAGGACCAAGAAGGGGCTTCATCTATCTTTGACCAGGAACCCAAGGACGCGCTTGAGAAGATATTGAAAGAAGCGGCATCATCGAAAGATTATCGGAAAGCGCGACGTGAGGTTCTTGAGGTCATAGAACAGTACGACCTTCACGGCGATAGGGAAGTCATCTTTTCATTCGTCGAACAACTCGAGAAAGGGAAGGGTGGCGCAAGGATTGATGACGATGGGAAAGGAAAGGGACGAGACCCCGCAGAAAGACCAAAGAAGCGAAAACCTGAGTTGCCCGCATCGCAGAATGATGGAAAGAGAAGGAAGCGCCGAACCTTCATCCAGGATGCCGGACTTGATCTATCCAATGAAGACGAGGGAGAAGGGAGCTCGAGTGAGAGTTCATCCGGAACCTCAGACGACGCCGATGTTACCTTCGCCGGCACCAAAAGGTCGGATCATCACAGGAATTACCGAAACCTTTCCCTGGCGACGCGAACCAATAAGATTCGGGAATATTTCCTGGAACATAAGAAAAAGACCCTTCGAAGACTCAAAGGACAACTCAACAAGCCCCGATTCCCAGAATCCCTCTGGGAAGCGGTTTTGCTCAATAAATATGTCGACTTCAACAAAGTCCATGCAATCCGAGTCGACAGAGCGCCAGAGGAAGAAGTCGTACACGAATCTGGACCCTTCAAGTTTATCTATGATCAAGCCGGATCAAAGAAACTCATTCGCGGACAGGGAGCTTGGGTCACCGCCTTCGATGCCTATGCTGACGCAGCCCTTTACATTTATCCGCACAGGAAAGGCGAATTTCGCACCTACAAGGAATATATCCGTGACTTTTTCGAAAGCGCCGGACCTTTCAAAGAGCAATCAATCATTGACTTCGACGTCATGTTTCGGAAAAGACTGGCCGAGGATGCAAGGCTCACCTTCGATGACGTTGAATCATGCCATCCCTTCTTGTACGGAGGCGGAAGCGGAGGAAAAGGAACGAAGGGAGCTTTCTGGAAGCAAGGGAAACTTGAAGGAGAGGTCTGTAGACGTTTTAACGCAGGAATTCCCCACCTCAATTGCCGATACCGACACGTATGCGACAAGTGTGAGGGAGAGCACCGAAGGTCGGCTTGCCCTTCAAAAGAGGTCAAAAAGACAGAAAAGAATTGAGGAGTGGAAGGCGACGATAAGAAACCCGCGATACCTTAGGGGTTTTGTTTGGGGGAAAGAGGATCCAGTCACGCCTTCAGTAACGTCCACTCTTTTTCGAGAACCTCTCCCGTCAGTTCCAGTTGATGACTTTGCCCATTTTTTGGTGACCGAAACGATTGAGAAATATCCCGAGCTTTTCAAAATTGTAACGCCTGTGAAACCGGATAAGCTTGACGATTTATTGCAGCATCATCCGAACCGAGAGTTAGTACAGTCGGTGGTTTCAGGTTTTCGTTCGGGTTTCTGGCCGTGCGCGCAACCGGGGTTGTTGGTTTCAACGAAGAGGGGGCTTGACAACCAGCGACTTGGAGAAGAGAAGGACGAAGAGAAGAAATCGTTCATGAGATCGCAACGGGACCTCGAGATGTCGCTAGGTCGTTATTCACCGTCTTTCGGATCGGCCTTGTTACCAGGAATGGTTGCGCAGCCTTGCTTTGCAGTCCCCAAACCAGGATCGGCCAAGTTTCGACTCGTCAACGATCATACCGCAGGGAGCTTTTCCTTGAATGCGGCGATAGCCCCCGAGGATGGGTCTTTTAGGCCGGACAACCTCCAGGATTTGGGAAAGCAGTTACTCGCCTTTCACGCGAGTTTTGGTCGTGCGCCAGCTTGGTTGTTCAAATCGGACGCGAGTTCTGCCTATAGACTCTTACCGTGCCATCCAAGATGGCAGGCGAGGCAAGCGACATTGATTGACAAGGATTATCATGTCGATCGGTGTTGCGTCTTTGGGAACCGTGCGTCGGGTGCAATCTGGTGTACCTTCTACGCACTCGTTCTCTGGATTGCTATTCATGAAAAAAGTATACCTGATCTACTTCATTACGTTGATGACGTTTTTTCTTTCGACGCCCAGGAAGAACTCGAGTTTTATGTTCCTTACGATGCTCAGTACCCAAGGAAGCAGGTTGCTTTACTGAGGCTTTTCGACGACCTCGGAATTCCACATGAGAAGAGGAAGCAAGAATACGGGAGACAACTTACCATAATAGGACTTCAAGTTTCCCTGGATTCGATGACAATAACCATGCCCGACGACAAACGAAAGAGTTTGATTGAAGATGTAGAATTATTTCTCGTCGGCAAGCTTCGTCGTCATCCACTCCGAGAATGGCAGCGGCTTTTAGGGTATTGCAACTGGGCGTTGAATGCTTACCCTCTTCTTAGACCCGCGCTTCAATCCTCGTATGCTAAGATACGGGGTAAGAAGCTCGCCTTGGCTCCAATTCGGCTAAATAAGTCGGTTTTGCAAGACTTGTCATGGTTTATCCGACGGATCGCTAATTCGCCGGGAGTCAACTTCTTATATGCCCGATCATGGCGTGAACAGGAGGCAGACCTGGTCTTCTTGTCCGATGCTTCGAATGTTGGTTTGGCTTTCTGGTCGCCAACTCTGGACCTAGCGTTTGTCGCATCGATCGAGGTGTCGGATCTCCGTTTTGGGGACACTTTTTTCAACGAAGCGTTAGCCGTAGTCTCGGCAATCGAGTGGGCTGCTCACCTACCTGATAAACCGTGACGAATCCTTTTGCGGACTGATTCGATGAACACTGTCGACATTTTTCACTCTCTAGCAGCACAACCGAACTACGTGTTATTGCTTTTCAAGGTGGTTGAGAGCATGATGGACTTTGGGATGGACGTACGAGTGGTCCACATACCGGGTGACCAAAATACCGTTGCAGATGCCTTATCGCGTCAACTTTTCGATACCGCCCGACGACTGCGTCCTGGGCTTGACATCGCTTTATTCAAACCCCAGCGGGAATCGCTTGGGGTGTTGCGAGAATGAGATCACTCTTGAGTGCCCGGGCGCGTCAGCCCAAGCGTGCCCCGTGGACAGTGGATCGTCTTCGAAGTCAACAAGCGATTTATTTGTCTAATGCTCTCGATGCGTCGACGAGATCAGCATATCAATCCGGTATTAATTCGTACATCACCTTCTGTGACATCCATACCCGCGACATCGAACCGACTCCTGAAACAATCAGTTTTTTCATTTGTTATATGGCAAAGCAGACTGGCAGATCCGGTAAACCATTATCCATCCGAACGATCATTTCGTACTTATCGGGAATTGTCCACCATCTCCAACCTTTCTATCCGGGAGCCCGAGCTGTCAGAAAGCATCCTCTTGTCGTTAGTGTCCTTCGGGGAGCAGAACGGACAGATGGGGAACCGATCAAACGGAAGTTGCCGATTGAGTCTCACCACCTCCATCTTCTTGTTGACCGCTTTGCTGTTTCGTCGGAGTTCGACGATCGGTTATTCTTGGCGATATGTTTCACCGCCTTCCATGGTCTACTTAGGATTGGGGAGTTAGTGGTTCCGGACGATTCTACGAAATTGAACTTTCGAAAACTCACCCTACGCCGCTCCGTCGAGTTTATTCGTTGTGATGCCGTAGACGCATACCAGTTCTTACTGCCCACGCATAAAACCGATCCTCGTTTTTATGGGAGTCTGGTGGTCATTCAATCTCGACTTTTCCCACTTGACCCACTATTCTTTTTCAATCGGTATATTCAGAGTCGCGACGCTCGTTTTCCCTTTTTCCCTCATCTTTGGATTCGTGGCGATGGATCATTACCTTCTCGATCCTGGTTTTTGCGGAAGCTACATGCTGTTCTTCCCAAAGATTTCTCCGGTCATTCTTTCCGTTCAGGAGGAGCTACGCATTTAGCTTCACAAGCAGTACCCGAGTCTACGATCCAAGCACTTGGCCGCTGGTCTTCCGAAGCATGGCGGTCTTACATTCGGAAGAACCCAGTGCTTTTGTGCGCGCACGGTTCTAAGGCTAGGTCTCTTTTCGATGCTCTTTAACCTCTTTGTCTTTACTACTCCCTCTTTCTTTTTCACCACCATCCCTCCCCACCTCCTTTCTTCTACCTGGTTACCGGCTCGTCTTCAATTCCAGAGGTTCTGGCATTTGCCGGGACTGTCGCCACGCTATTCCATTGCGTCTCCTCCGGCGTGCACACAAGTTGTTATTTAATGGAGGTACGAGATTAAATTAGACTTGTGTGCAGTTGGACTAAGCGCTCTTTTTTCGCGCATGGCACATTACCCGGTGATGCCTTCATCTTATGCGCCGTACCCGCTGTCGGCCTTACGCATACTGTGTCTTCCGAGGCTACAGTCATGCCGATTCAGGTTTTATTGCCGCTGCATACCTGGGTCGATTTCTTTGGACGAATCCCGTACGTGTTTATTCGTCCGCTCACGCTTCTGGGCTCTGGCCCTCTTATTCCTCAACCTCTGCTGAAGGCGTTGTCTTTGTTTCCTTTTTAGTCTTATTTCTGTTAGCCTGGAAAGCGATTTTTGTTGTAGTTTTCTCTCGGAGTCCCTTACTTCCGGTAAGCGTTTCGGTCTCACTGAGCAGGGGGGTGTTGTGACCTCCGGTTACTCTCGGTGGGTTGGATCCCGAGTGCTTACTCAAGTTTTTTCTAGGTTTCTTTATTTTCGGTTGTTCCCTTGTTTTTGTAACCTCCGTTCTTCTCCTCCTTGTTCTTCCTCGTCCTTGTTTTTTCGCGTTGCCCTCCTCCTTCCCCAATCTCCATCCTTGTAAATTACCCGGCTCGTCTTCAATTCCAGAGGTTCTGGCATTTGCCGGGACTGTCGCCACGCTATTCCATTGCGTCTCCTCCGGCGTGCACACAAGCACCAAATAATCAGTAATCATTATATGAACAGTAGGATTAAAGATTCTAAACGCACAACGGGGTCAAGCCCTCTATATTCCCGTTACTCCGTAGCACACTATAGGGCCGCCTGTAACCTGAGGTCCTCTTTTCCAATATGACAATATAATTCGGACGACTCCACCACAATACATAGATCTAAGATAAGACCCCTCTGTTGGGATAGACACTTAGCCCCTCTGCAAACAAACCACGTTGGATTGTTATATCGAGCAGTTGTAGCTAAAACTTTTACTCCCTCGTTAGCTCACACCCAGTCGGCCCCGTAAGTACGAGTTTGACTTACTCTGCGCACTCCTCCTCATTCCGAGAAACACGATTCTCACACTATGGCTTCCCAGTGAGTCTCTTTGCATCTCAATCCGTGTTCAAGAGTGCAGTCAACTTCTCTGATCGATGGTCATCTCCAACGGCTCGATCACTTAACCTCCTTCGGCCTTGGGGCATCTTTGTTGCGAGGAAGGGGGTAATTGCGATGTTGGATATAAGGACCAATTGCTGCACCAGTATAGTCAGATTTAAGAGTCGAAGTCGAGTTTGTTCGAGACTGATCGGCGAAGTCGATATTCGGGAGCCAGGAATTAGCCTTATTTGAATGATCAGCACCGCAACATTCACTTTGCAACAATGCATGGGGAGCAAGGTGCTACCGGTTCGGGCGCGGGGACCACGCGCTCGCACGTTGAACCTGTGATGGCTACTACATTGCAGCTAGCTGGCTACAGGAAGATGCGCGGTGCTTGTCCGGGAAAGGTACAGTCTGGTGTCGTGCTGATAACGAGCTGAGAATCAATATGGCCATATCAAGGAGACCAGCGTTGCCTAGTGTATAAATCGTTCCCCGCGCGCTTATCCTCGGCTTTACATATATGTGCATACTCCTCGCCCCTCGTATCAGAATTGCCAGTCTCCCTCCTTCACGCTTCTCTCGTCGACTTATAACAACACCACCGTCTCCGCTTTCCATCGCACTTCGTTGATATCATCCACCCAATCCTCTTCCTCGTCCTTTCCTTCTTCACAAACTGCGAAGATAGACCTGTCCTTTCACTTGAATTTCATTTTTCAGTCAAGGCGCTTACGATTTTGAGCCATGGCTCTTCTCACTGTCTCCAACCTCCATTCGCACACTAGCCCTCCACTAGAACACTATTATAGTCTTCAAGGACTTTCTACTTTCCCATACCGCATCATGAACCCGCCTGATCCTGGTGCACCGAGGATTAGAAGTTATCGTGGTAAGCTCTCTTCTTTCATTTACCCTCCTTCTCTCTCCTCGGGTCAAAGTCGGGGTCGAGCATGCAGTCACCACGGAAGCTTATGTCCGTAGGATTAAGCTTTTTCCGCCGGCAAATGGAAACGTCGTGGTGTTCCCTTGCTCCAGGGGCTAGAATTGTCAAATGAGCGCTCGCTGGCTAGGTCTGGCGCTTCCAAGACGCACCCTCCATTATCTTTATTCACATTGAGACGGAATCAAGTTTAAACTCACTGATCCCTCGGTTTCACTCCTTGGCAACGCATCCTCGGTCTCCATCAAACTCCAACCCGAACCACCGACCTCATACATCGAAGTCAAACCCCATTTCCACGTCACTATACAAGACATACTCCTCGGCAAGCATTCACCTCCGCTTAGTTCAACGGACTTTGAGAATTTTCTGACGTACGTCGAGGCGGATGATCCGCAGGGTGGTGTTCAGAACTTGTGCGTTCTTGAATCTCTAATTACGTCTGTGAACTACAAGGACGCCCAACAGATATTTCGTCCTCTGGCTAAACCAATACGCAAAGCAGTATAATGCTTGGGCATCCACGCTTTCCAGAACAGCCGTTGCTTCCAGCGTAACCAATACAAATCGAACAGGCCGAACGGATAGATCGAATGACACAATGTCGGCGGGAAGGTCACACTTCAGCAGTGTGACCGAGTCTTCCAGTAGGCCCAATAGGTGGAGTGGTGCTGCTCCTGGAGGTACTAGCCTCACAAGATCGGACGGAGGGAGCGGCATGAGAAATCCGGCGGTGAAATTCGAGATGGGGGAGAGACCCCTGAAGGAGATCTCTGAGGAGGTTGAGATGGATGATCTGGTGGGCGCCACTCATCTGAAGCAACGACCACCTCAGCACCTTCGATCGGCCACTGCAAAAATACGAGAAGAATGCGATGCCGAATTGGGGAACCCGATAAGGGCTAAAACTTCCGCTACGCCTTCCAAGACGTTGGCCTACAGCTGGTTCAGAGCGAAGAGGGTCTTTTTCTTACCCCGCGTCGCGGAAGGTTCTCATTTTGCGCCTGCTACGAATCCGGTGTATAGATCTCATTTGAGACTGAAGGTTCACCCGGAGTTACTCTACCCGCTTATTGCGGACGAAGTTGATGGAGGTGATGGAGGTAGGATGAGAGGACATGTTCACCCAAGCCCGGCACGTTTCGAGCTGATCAAGAAGGAGGTGGAGAAGCAGTTGGAGAAGAGTTTGGAGAGATTCATTGATGTTTCGTTTACGAACACTGGGTGAGTGAGGTTTTCTCCTCGAGTCAATCAAGGGGCGAAAGTAAGGTGACATATTTAGAAACTTTCGAGGAGCATTCGGAGCCTCCCTTTCTGCCCTATGGATCGTCGCTGCGTTCATGTTTCTACTGGGATATCTGGTTTGGGGTAAAGGCTTCTCGTACCAACTCGCCGCCTTGGCGTGTTTTTGGTGGGGCGTTTGGGGTGTGTGTGTGTGCATGAATGGGGTGCGTACCTAGTACTTGGGTTGACCAGCCTTATTGAATTCAATGTGGCTTCCGAAAAATGTTCTAGATCTGCTTTTGCCTGTTCTTGTTTGGTCACGCGAGGCAGTTTTTTCCGTGGGAGATCGAACAATGTAAAGTGCCTGTCCCCGGTCACCCTCTAACCACCAACAATTCAGAGACGAAAGCGCAGGAGAACGGGGAAGATGATGCTCTTGCTACCAGAGTCGACATGATACAGGCAGCAGACGCATCTGAGACGCTCGTTCCCCTCACGATTCCGTCACGCTTTGGCAGGATATTCGCTAGGGATGTACCAGGGCACGAAGGCGGCAAAAGCGGGGGTCTGCTGTGTGCTGCGGTCGGTGCCGTTAGCGGTGCCCGAGATGTACAAGACGACGAAGAAGCTCAGCTGAGACTGGAACGCAAGAGGGAAGCTGAGGAAGCCAAGGAGGATGCGGAGCGCAAGGCGGAACTACAAAGAATCAAGGAGCATCTCCACGCACTTGATTGGACTCGTAGCAGGGATTCGGACCTGGGAAGCCATGATGAACCGTCCAGCGGGACGGAGGATGCTGACGGGAGACGGAGTACCAAGAGATTGGACAGGATCCATATTTCAGAAAGTTACTCTGAGGATTTCTCCCCTCCTCAGTCCCCTGTGCAGGTTTCTATCGATGGAGGTTCAAGCACGGAAGAGAAGATCAAGGAGAGTGGCGAGTGTCGCACAGGGGAGGATATCCACATTGGGATGGAAGATCTGCAAGAGAGGAACGAGATTGGTTCTCAGTCTTGCGTCCACTCCATTCCGTCGAGCGGAGTTGGAGTTTTTGCTAGGGATGAGATGAGCGTTGGGTGGCCGGGCTCATTGATCGAAACGTCTTCAAGGAAATACCCCACCGCTTTGCCATCCACTGTTACTCGTGCCTCCCGTCAAGAGCTGATCCGATCATCCCAGCGCCCCCACTTTGCCAGTGGTAACACGACTGTTACCGTACCCATCGACACAGTTGAACCACAACTTCTGCCACATGACCACGCTCGTGTAGGATTGAAGGTGGATAAGGGTAGAAAAGACTGGAGGGAGAACAGGAAAAGGGAGAAAACTATCGTCGACCTCCCATTTTCGTTTGAGTCCTTACCAACGCAACCTCCGCCCAAACATCTAATAAGATCGAGGAGGGCTATCCATTTCACAGCACCGATGACTTCTGTTCAGCAAGTGAGTGAATCGGGACTTTGTTCATCGTTGGCGCTGAGCAGTCTTACTTTGCCTCTGAAGTGTCCCCTTGTTGTAAGAGCTCATTGGGAGATTATCAGTAAGTCACTTCAAGTTATTTATGGACGCGCTGACGTGGACAAAAACTGACAATATGACCCCAACCAGTGCGTAGTTTTATATGGTCATTCGCTATCTCTTTTGTTGCAGAGGCTATTTGTCTTGCCTTCGTCCTCCCGCTGCACGGGTGAGGGTTTTTGGGTTTTATCTAACATCACATCACTATTAGTGACCTGTTCTGTTCCGACCACGCTCTTTTCGATCACATTCATCATGGCTGGCTGCTCTACTGTGCCCCGACTGCATTAATTGCACAGTATCATCCCTCGTTCCATGGACACCCATCTCCGATACGTGCAATATCCCCCATCACAGCACGCTCACCGTTGGCAGAACCTTCATTCCATGTGTCATATTCTTTTGATAATGGCGAATCTTTGCTGAGAGGTTCTTCTTTGCCTCTTCCTTGGTTTCTCGGGGTGGAAGTATAACGTCCGCCCATGATAATGTGGTTCTGGGCGCTTCTCGATTCACAGTATGATCAGTCAGTTGGTCCGCTCAACCCGATAACTTTCCCCTCGGCCACCTAAAGAATTTTCTCAATCGTTGAGCTTCTGACTGAACTATCAAGGAGCCGGTGAGGTGCAGCCCATTGAGGTCCATGAGTGAGAACTAGGAAGATTTGCCGACTATGGGATGGTTGGGCAACCCATGGGATTCAGCGTGATAGAAACATATCGCATTTGCTTCTGCATACCAATTCAGGCAGGTTATACAAGGTGCGAGTGTTGGATGTAAGTTGGATGCTACAAAGAATGTGATGGGTGACACCGTGATGCGTGGATCAGAAGCATGTACGAGACGAGTGCTGACAAAATCATCACATCAGCATTTCGACGCGACAAATGTTCCAGCAGTCCTGATCAGCGCGACTACATGTCTATCAATCGCGGAGGGGTAAACATTTTAAAGTCTGGTCATACATACACACCTACATAAAATGCCACACATTTCCCTGTTGACAGACGTATCAAGGGTAGGCTGCAGTATGGTGAAAGAAAACATAACCTCGCTGCCATTTCCCACCTCAAAGTATTGACACCAATTCTCAAGAGAAACGAAATCAAGCAGCAAAGCTCGAGCCATCACAACCTTCCCATTCTGAACAGGTGCAACACTGTGAGCAAGTGCATTCCCAGTATGCTCCCGTATCACTCTCAACAATAAGAGAGTACCAAATGTACAAAATCGAGTCCCCGTTGGGCAGAAATAGACCTGCGCTTCCAATTAGACGATTCGGGCATGTTTCTGCGTCATTGATCTCCGCGGAAATCTCAGCGGAAGCGCCTTGAGATCGCCCAGAGCGCAACATTGCTGTCATAGTAACGCGTGGTGCGTGGTGCAGGTGCGCGCGCATGTCCACCTTGCTGCAGCCTTAATGTCGCGTACATTCACAACAGCAATACTGCTGCACCAAAATGCACTCATGGGAGGAAAAAAGCTGAGCTGGAGAAACTGGCCTTAGAAATCAGGTACACCGCTGTTCAAAGCGTAGGATAGCAGAATGAGATAGCATTGCGTGTAACTGGTTGTTTCAGGCTACCGTATCACCGAAAAAGAGATAGCATCAGGCAGGCGCAAGTCACAAAGTAGGTTCAATCAGGGCTCCAGCAGAAGCAACAAGGCTATCAGTAGCACCCTTCAAAGCGGTATCCCGAGAGTCCAGTACGTCCCTTGAGTAAGCAGCCGTACGGGTGTGAAGGGTGAGATATTTCTCCATCCTGCAACTAGATACGACCATCCAGTACAAGAGAAAATTGGAACCAAATGCCCTTACCGCATGTAGTTTTGGACCTGCCATCAGATGCATGAGCCGAACGCTTAAAGCGATCGATTACACGGACTTACAAACTCGACCAATCCGGAAATTTCCTTCGCAAGGACTAGCATTCAGTGTGGATTACAAATTTCCATAAAGATCATTGGAATTCCACACTCACCTTGACCGGCTTCAAACCATTCATCGAGCGTGCAACTGGTATATTTGGCTCTTATAGTTTCCACTAGCACCAAGTTGTCTGCCGCATGCTGGTCCAAAGTGATCCGTTGCTGATGATCGCGAGAACTATTAGGACTATGAGAGGCATTCAACCCATCAATATTCATCTAATAAAGACAGGTTCCAGAGCAAAAGGCTTGGGATGAGAGATCTCTAGCTGCTATCAAAGGGAGCACACCCTGAATTGCGCTGTCTTCAGCTTCTTTGAGTCATCGATATTAGTCCCTGGAGACTCGAGAGGACGTTTATTGCTTTCGCGATGTCCATGGTGACGTTCAGCATCCGACAAGCCTGCTGGGCCTGAGACGGCCGTCTGCGGCGTGCTGGCTGGTGGAGAGGTGCTATGGTTGCTTGCGAAGCCAGATTGTGCGTTTGGCCCGCCCTCCAATCCCAACCTGAGGCTTTTGGAGGGTTTGATGATGAGCGAAGACGCAGAAGTCCCATCCCAAGTGGGATCCAAAGTGAATGAAGCTTCTTGTATTGCGTTGACCGGGTCTAGACGAAAGCTAAAGGAGGACTCTGGAGTGGTAGGGAAATCGACTCTATTGAGCTGAGGGCCATTTTCACTAGCAGGGATGAAGCTCGAGTATGGATTGGGATCGTGATTTTGCGTGTCCCTTGGAGGATCAGATTCACCAACCATGAGTGGCGAAATTTCACTAAAGCTTGGGGAGACAGTTGCTTTTATGGGCCCATTCCGACCCTGATTAACAGCCGAAGGTGGTTGTGGGGGTGCAAACCTATGACTGTTGCTGCTGCCAGGTGTGAACCTATTCGCATTGTGAACCTTCGCCTTTCGAAAAAGAGACGTGTTCAGCTTGAGAGGCCGCTCATTACTTGAACCATTGCTCCGCTGAGTATCCGATGGGCCACCCGTGTTCTTTTGAACTAATGAGCCTAGGTTGTTTGCGTTTCTAGCTGAGTGTGACATGACAGCAGGGCAAGCAACTCAACGGAACACGTGATAGCAAACAATTTGTGCGATCCTATTCGCCGTCGATTTGATAGTAATAGCCTTGTCGGATCCAACATGAAATTATGGCCAAATTCCCACCTTGCGACAGATCGTACATATAGGTCACATACCGAAAATGAAGCCTCTTTTTTGCCAAAAAAAATTTCGGACCTCTTTCTATGTACGGTGTAAGTTGACCGAGTTCACAAAATAAAACTGGACATTAAAAACCCGACGATGGCAATTGGTGCCTTCACACGAGCAGAATCAAGCCATCTCCGCCGGAGTATGGACAGTTATCCATCCGGTCACGACCACGATAACGTCTGTGTATATACACCTTATCCCCGGGGATAACTCCCCACCCTCAAACCCCCAGGTAGGTAACCTACCCAGCGAAAGCTACGGGCGGTTCCACCAAAGAAAAAAAAAAAAGGAAAATCTTCGCAAGGCTCCCTGTTCAGTCGGGCTTCTGAGTGCGACGGCCAAGCACACTGTACTTACAAGGAGCACCTCAATTCACAGCATAGTATGTTCCCATCTGAACTAGACGGTTCACCAAAAAGTCTCCATGTTACAGTCCACAAACCACTCCTTGGTGTCTCACTTTTGTCATTGTCTAGAAGAATGATACCGCTACTTCAGGGGCGGGAGTCGAAACCACGCCGAGAGCCACGTAGCCGGACAATCAGTTATTGACTTGCTGCATATTGCGGTTTCATGGCCTATATATACGCTTTGGAAAGCACTCTGAGAGTATTTGTGCCAGAGACAGGTCATGGAAGTTGGGAAGCTCAGCTGAGGGTTGGGTTGATTAGAACATGAAAATAAAGACATAAACTTTCGAGAACCATTTCGTCCAATCAGGGGTTGGGCAACGGCATCAACCAAGAGATCCTTAATCTATGTACTCGGTGTGTGTGTGTGTATGTGTGGGAGAGAGTTATATCGTCGTCCACTGGTGGACGCCAAAAGAAACTGATGGGATGGAGGGAGAAATGGGGTTAGATTAGAATCAAGAGAAAGCTGAGGAATAGGCACCCGGGGTGCCTCGAGTCAAGATTCCTAAATGGAACTGATATTTATGGACTTGTGCTTCTTCGCAAATAGCTTAGCATGAGTTACGGAGGAAAGGAAAAATTCGATGGCTGAGATCCACGCTATCTGTGCGCTATTGAATGGTAGCTCGGAGTGACGATGGATGCGCTCCCCCGCGCGCATATAACGCCACAACATGTGGCTTTTGAGCATGCTCGAAATTATGGGTTTAATCCAAGTAGGTATTTGGTCTGACCTTGTCTCTCTGGGTCACAGAGTATCACCATGCAGCGGATCCGAAATTTCTCTGCGACGGCCTGTCCACATGTGATAGGTCTTGCCACTTGGTGCTGTATTCATGGATAAGATCATCGTGCAACCACCGACCAGTTTGTCTGGGCTTGGCGGAGATCCGTTCCACGAGGCTCGAATAAGACTTGCTACCAGGGTTTTCAATTTCTTGCGAGAATGTTTGGGTATGCTCCAGGTGTATTACTCCACAATCTATCCTCCCAATGAGCCTGATTACGCACAACTTTCCTTCAACTCACATGGCCCGCAGCAACAGAATGCGGTACACTAAGCCGGCTCGCCAGGGACGCGAAACGAAGTTCACTGCAGTTCGCGAGCACGATCCTATCCGGCTCGCTTCTTGTGCTGTTCAGCAAATTGTCGCTTGTCCAATTATGCTGGGTCGGTGCCTCGTAGCTCTGGTCTCATCCACTTGACGTTCGGGCATACTGTAGCGCTGAACGAATGAACCACGGTCCACCCTTTCATCTACCATCTGTAGACTTTGAGCACCAAAGAGGCATCCTCTGTGCTCAGTTGAGCGTTAATCTAGCATCTGATTCCTCCCCAGGGGGCTGCGTTCCCAAAGACACGTTCCGGATTGTTCAATGATTCTAATTTAGCGGAAAATTTGGCTCGAGAAAACGAGCGAGACTCGTCGGGCGACTTAGTTGTAAAGGGCATTAGTGCCAGCATGCAAATCTCTCTGTGTTGTTGACAACGAGATGTAGGTCGGAAACAGTTCGGCATGCACGTATGTGATAAGGACTAAACCTAATAACCCCCCTTAGTAGAACGGACAAAAGCCACGTGCACAACTACGTAAATAAGGAAATATATTTTAAAACCAACTAGAGATACATGTCGTGAATATTATATTTATCATAAATAAATGATCAAGGTGTGGTAATCTGAATTGCTCGACTCTGAATCTGAACTACGGTATGAGCAACCCAACCCAACCGAACTCATTTTGAAAAAAATAGACACATACCCAATGAATTAGCCATTAGGCCGAGACACCGCTAATGCTATCCCTGGACTTAATTTGTAAATATGCTTCTAGAAACATTACAAATATGGAAAATCTGGAATCAGATTTGCGGAACTAATTTTATGATTTTCGAGAAATTTTTCAGCGCACGTGCCTGTGCATGTGACTTTTATCCGTTCTACTAAGGGGGGTTGTTAGGTTTACTAAGATAAGGAATTCACCGAGTGAAGATATCGAAAGGGTTACCCAGGAACTGTAGTATATAGAAGGTCGAGGAGTCTCATGTTGCACAGAACGTGCGCCGTGAGCCCACACAAAGCTTAGAATATCTGAGGTGTAGCGTGGCGGAAGGGTGAGTGGACCTAGGGGTCGAAGCTGCAAGTGAGGGCCTTGCTTCAGCCTTCACCTGGAGCTCTAGAAATACCAATTCACAGAAGACATGTGTGAATTTGTTCATCGATGAGTCTTGAAGTCCATCAAGGTCAACCGTGATTAGGCATTGAAGCAGTGGTACGATGGCTTGCAACATGGCAGGCTCATCTGCGGACGTTATTTGAATAAATTAGTAGTCAAGATGCATGTGACTGTGATTTACATCACAATGATTCGGGGACTTCAGTGGCGAACGCGAAGCACCATATGCATCCCGAGATTGGGTAGCCAATTAATACCGATCTTGAGGAATTGCAGTGTGGGCACCTTCCAAGATATGACTTCTCTGAATGCCACCCGCCAGGGATTCACTACATTACCATCCGTTGTTTCTACCAGTTCCCCTGAATTCATTTCTCGTGCGGAGGCTATGGATGCTCTTGTATCGGGTCTTGAAGCGAAGCTGGCAGAGGGCAGGCTCGGTGGTGGTCAAGCGGCACTCGAGAAGATGCGTTCCAAGGGAAAGAAGGTCCCACGGGAACGGCTTTCGTTACTTCTGGATCCTGACGCTCCGTTTTTGGAGTTGAGCCCTTTAGCGGCACACGAGGTGTATCCTGGCCAGAATGTTCCCGGAGCAGGCCTCATCACTGGAATTGGGCGAAGTTCTGGGCGCGAAATTATGGTTATTGTTAATGACTGCACCGTCAAGGGAGGAAGTTACTTACCACTAACGGTACCTGCCTACGCTAACACTCAGTTTAGTCCCTTCCGAGCTCATGTTTGAATAATACCAGGTCAAAAAGCAACTGAGAGCTCAGGAAATAGCCCGCGAACATGGTCTTCCTTGCATCTACTTGGGTCGGTTTGCACCATATTGACCAGTTGACACGGATGGTTGAGAGATATTCCTATTAGTTGAATCTGGAGGCGCTTCCCTCCCTCATCAAGCAGAGGCGAGTTGTTCGACTAGTAGTGCTCAATCTCGACTTGCCTAAACCTCCCCAACAGGTTTTCCCCGACAGAGAACACTTTGGAAGGATATTCTACAATATGGTAAATTCCTTTGTCTATAGTCGCCCGTTTTTCTGGACTTGGCCCCTACTAGGCGCAAATGTCTGCCCTGAACATTCCTCAAGTTGCCGTTGTCCATGGAATATCCGTTGCAGGTGAGGTGGCATGTATTTCCCCGTTCGAACAAGTACTGAGGTCGTCTAGGTGGTGCCTATGTCCCTGCAATGGCTGACGAGAACGTTATCGTGGCAAAACAGGGGAGGATCTTTCTGGCTGGCCCCCCTCTCGTTCGTCGCATTCTCTCCTAAGTGGCTTGCACCCTTCCTGATATAGGTTGTCCGTGGATCGAAGGTCCGTGCAGCCACCGGTGAGCAAGTGGACGATGAGACGCTCGGTGGGGGTCAGATGCATTCATCTGAGAGTGGAGTGACGGACTATCTCGCGAGGGACGATGCCCATGCCATCGCAATAGCTCGAACCATCATTAGTGACCTCGGTAGAGCGGGACCACGGCCAGCCAAGGTATGTGCGGTGTTCGCTGGTTTTGGGCTGATACGGACACACGTGCTTTCAGCCTCCCCAACCGCCTGAGGATCCATTATATCCAGCCTCTGAACTACACGGGATTGTTGGCACAGATTTGCGGCAGCAATTTGATATGCGCGACGTCATCGCTAGGATCGTGGATGGTAGCAAGTTCCGCGAATTCAAGAAAGAATACGGGCCTTCCATCATCACCGTACGTGGCTGCCATGTAGACCCATAAGAGATTTTGATCTCTATTTGGCTGCGCTGTGAAGGGTTTCGCCCATATACACGGGTATCCAGTGGGCATTATTGGGAACAACGGGATCTTATTCTCGCCAAGTGCTCTGAAAGCAACTCATTTCATTGAGCTATGTTCCCAGCGTAAAATCCCCCTTCTCTTTCTTGTTAACGTGACAGGTTTGTTCCCACCTGATGCCGGCAATTTTCCTTCATGAAACAATGTTTCTCAGGTTACATGGTAGGGTCGCGAGCCGAGAAGGGAGGGATAGCAAAGGATGGTGCAAAGATGGTTCGAGCGGTAGCCTGCGCTGATGTGCCTAAGTTTACCGTTATAGTTGGAGGATCTTACGGAGCCGGGAACTATGGTATGGCCGGACGAGCAGTGAGTGTCATCGTAAAATCCAGATACGCTCTAGTAAGTGCATTCAAGTACTCTCCCCGATTCCTTTGGATGTGGCCAAATGCGAAAGTATCTGTTATGGGTTCTGCGCAATTGTCCCAAGTGATGTCTTCAGTATCAAAGTGAGCACACATCTTCATCAGACGACGGCCGCTGACAAGAAATAATAGGGATCCTTCTCAACACGTGTCGTTGCAGGAGAAAATCGAGGGTCAATCCACAGCATACTACGCAACTGCTCGTCTCTGGGATGATGGCATCATAAAGCCAACTGAAACTCGGGATATCCTTGGCTTAGCCCTTGGGCTCTCTGCTGCCTCCGCCGCCAAAGGTCATCTGGATAAGCTCTTCGCCGCAACATGGGATGGCAATGGGCGCGGAATGGGAGTGTTCAGGATGTAGAAAGAATGTGTAAATTGGGCCTCATAATTAATCAATTTGCAGTGAGTGTCCAACATCCAGGCTCAGACATCGCCGACATTTGTCAATGGGAAAATGTAAGGCTTCGTTCGGTATGAAGAAACAGGCCTGTTTCTTCCAGTTTTTCAATTCAATGTTCTTTCTCATTTCTTCTACCTAAAGAAACACGCAATTTTTGTATTAAGAAATAGGAAGAAACAGACCAAAGAAACCTGTTTCTCCATACCGAACGAAGCCTAAATATTGCAAAATCTCGTTATAAATACAACCAAACGTGACGTGGTACTTGTTGGACCGAGCCTTAAGGACGCATATATTCAAGGGCTAATCAGGGCTAACAATTGCTGGTAGTGGGCAACGGCCACAAAGGGCCCATGTGAAATTTGCCGCATGCGCGCGACGCGTGACCCGCGTTCTCGTACATACAAAGGAAGAGCAGGAAAATTACTAGAACTGATGACAGCCACAATTGAAAGCGCTAACAACTAAAACAGCAAACAGAAGCTAATGTACAGAGGTGAAATACAATGAAGAGAGAGAGTAACAGACGATGTGAAAAAGTTCGAAAAGAAGAGATGGAGGAGTATCGGGGAGGAGGAGGGAGACAAGAAAATACGCTAGGGGCTGGAGCAGATGGGAATGTAGTCGAGAATCGCGGTATTGGCAGCAGCAAATCCGGGATAGAGTAATATGCAGGTGGCAGCAGTGGCAGCGGGTCAAAAGCGTGAGCCCGGAAAGGCAAGCGGCAAATTGGATCTCACTCACCAGGGGAGCGCGAGACACCAGGCGATAGGGAGAGGGGAAAAGGGATCCGTCAGGGCCCCTTTATAGGCACGACCTAGGTAGTACGAAACCTAAGGTAGTATGAAACCTCTCCTCAACAGCGAAAATTCAGTACGTACCTCCACTGAATGGTCCGCTTTGCGCATCTGCGCCGAAAACATTCAGCGTACGACTGAGGCAGCGTGATTTGACCCGTTCAGGCTAATTTGCGCGATAATTATTGTTTAATGTTTCATTTCACGGGACTAATCACGGGGCTACGATCAGACCCAACCCAGCTCATGCTGAGGTTTCCTCCGCTCGATCATATCCTGCCGCTTCTGTCTTAGCACTGCCCACTCCCCTTTGCCGCTCCTACCAATCACGAGTTGCCGCACAACCTGACTTCTCAATGAGCCTAGGTTTTGCCTCAGCCGTACGCTGGGTGTTCTGGCGCGGATGCGCGGAACAGACCACACCAGCAGAGGTACGTACTGAAACTCCCTCACCACAAAAGTGCTCACAGTTAGTCCAGCCCACACTTATAAAGAGCGCCTGCACCTTCACTTTTCCCCTCTCTATCACCTGAATTCGTGCCGCTCTCGGTGAGTTGGGCCGCTTACTGCTTTGTATCCAAACTCTCACTCGTGCATTATCGCTGCTGCCTCTGCTGCTGTCGCTCTCTTGACTCCCGGAATCGTCCATGCCTGCTCAGTAACTTGGCTGGCTTGTTTTTGCACTTCCCACCACCTCCCCTCTCTCCACCTTCTCATCTTTCCATTTCCACTCCACTCCTAATCGAATTCACAAACTGTCTGATTCACCAACCCTTTTCTCTGTCGATTCTCTTGACTTGCGCCGTACTGTCCATTTTCCTTTGTCTTTTTTGTCTCCATCTATGTTCCGCTTTTCCTTTTTCCTTTCTGTGTTTTGTTATGCTTGTTATGCCTGCTACTCTGTATATGGACAAACTGGGTCACGGGTCACGCGTGGCTTGCTGCGCTTTGCCTAATATACTATGGGCCACTTGGCTGTCTCCCGCTACGACCAGTAACACCTGATTAGATCATGGGAAAACCGCGATCGGTGAGAGAAGGCATGTGAATGCCAAAGCGGTCGCGACTGGGCGCAGTCAGGTTTCCCAGCCAGTGGCAAACAAGGGTGGAAACCTGAGGTCAGCTGGGGGCAGACTGCTAACCCGTGATTAGTCTCGTGAAATGAAGACATTAAACAACAACCAGTGCGTTAAATTGCCCATATCCATGCCTTTTAGCTTTGGAATATAAGACGATTCACCCAATGGGCAGATAATCATCCCATCCCATCCCGCCCCAGCGGGACCGGAGGCTCGTAAGCCTCATCATGTGTTCAGCAGGAACACTTCACTTTTCCACCACCAGCAGGCATGCTCCTGAACAGAAACATCAACGTTCCTGATGTAAGAAACCACCTCCACCTAATGCGGGCATTTAGTGTAATGGTAACACACTCTTGGTACCTATGCAGGGTTCTGCGGTTCGACTCCCAGAATGTCCATATTTTAGCATTTAGGTTCCCAAGACCACGTGTACAAATTCCAACACCTGAGCCACGCACACTCTTGGCCAAGGCCCCCAAAACCCCAGTCCAAGTCAGGGGCACATACATTGCTAAGCAAGGGAGATGTCATTGCGACCAACATCTCCAGCCATGGCTCCCATTACCGGAGAAAAGTGAAAGGGCTTTACTAGATACCGGCTATGGTGGCATCATGCTTGGGCTTATTGTGGGCACAGTTGGGTGCACCAAGTCCAACGGCCACCAGGTCATGAACTGCAATGTGCCTACCCTGATCTGGACATCCCAACAGCGCTGCGCCTTAGTAGTGGGTGCTCGACTGACTCCCTTCATCTGGTTCTTTGGATCTATCTCAACTGGACAACGTTCTGGGGGTGGAGCGGCCCTATGGATACCGGTGCCTGTAGGAGGGGTAAAGGGCGAACGAATGGGACACCGGCGCATGGCGGTCAGAGAGCTGGCAAGGTGGCGAGTTCACCAAACAAAGGGCACAGTGATTTACAACAGAGGGAGTGGATGTCGGTCCCAGTGCCCCCACCCAGCAGCCTGGGTCCACAGATCACGAATCACTGTATCCCAACAGTTATCTCCTGTTAAAAGTGACCAGGTAGAGTGAGTGATGAGTTCGTCTGGCTTTGGGCGGAAAAATGTTATATCCCGTTGAGGGCCTTTCGGGCAGGCTAGGATCAAGCCTTGATCTGGTAGAGGGCCGAAACCTGCCAAAACTCGACAGCCGTGCATAAATTAATGAAGGTGATGTACAAGGCTTGTCGAAAAAAACTCAGCCATCCTCAACCAGCTTCAACCTTGTTTTGCACACAAGATGTATCTTGATCCGCTAGTGCCATCAGGACTACAAAAGAAAATCTATGGACTAGGTTCATTGGCATCTGTCTCTGCACTTCCACCTGTACCTCATCTTGGTGTGCCGAACCTGAATGTTGTCCTTTGCCTCAGCAATAATCCTCCCCATGCTATCCTTCATCGCACGACTCTCTGATAAGAAATCAACCAAGTCATGATAATTTATCGAAATAATGGCTGAAACCTTCTACATCAGTATACTGAAAGTGTCACCTCAATCGGGGCCCCATCCTATCTCAGTGTACGACTATTTTCACCATTTTCTTTGTCGTCACAGGATGTTGGTTGCTTTTCCAACTTTGTACCCAACCATAGCATTCGCTCAATTGAAGCCTGAATATGTTCGTCTATCCCTCAATCAATGCGGCAAAGTTGAATGGAAACACAATGCGATTCCATCAATACTCCACTTGCTGTGGATTGACAAGTTAATTATTCCCGAGACAATATACATTGTGTATGAGAAAGATGAATGTTGGTACAATCAAAGTTGCGATCTGGAAGCTGCAGGAGGGTCTGTGGGGGGGTGTGTTGGATTACGGTAGGTTAATAATTCTTGCATGAATATCATTGCTAGCTCAACTGTGGTAACACTTCATGCCACCCAAGTGGAAAAAAAATTTTAATGTCTGATCCGTTTGAGGGCCGAACTGGCATTTTTCTGCAGGTCGAGGGCCTAAATGAGGCCGGGGGACTCAAAATTTGAGGGCCGAAATGGGGGTCTTCCGATCGGACCTCTAATGGAGTATGCTGGGGTCCTCAGTTCATGACCCGGCATCTCCCGAGGTCAGATGACTTTCTCCTGGACCCTTTACCAAACCCACCACCTGCTGCTAATTCAAACTCCATACATATAGTTACAGTTGAGCCCAAGCAAACACTTGAAAGTTTTTTCGTCGACCTAAATTTTCCCCAGAAACCCCTGAATATGTGTGAAATGCTTCATTTTGTGTGTCGGTATCATTTCCGTTTGTCACAATTGCCCAAATCAAAATTTTATTTTTCGTTGAACCGCAAAATTTTGCCATGGGCTAAAAAATAAGCGCCAGAGCCTGGCTCTAGCACCATTCGAAAGGCCTGCTGAAGGGCAACATTATTCTGAATAGCTCTTTGTGATACATGCAATAATGGCGCCGCAAATGGTGCAACTTGGTTTGGCCACTGAATCACGAGACAAAGTTGCTTCCGATCTGCCAACCCATCAGGCCTAAACTCGAATACACCTAAGTCTATGTCAATTCTGGAATACTTGGGACCTATTGAAAAGGTCTCTGATTATATTTCGGACTCGAGTGATGAGGATGAATGGGACCCTTACCGCTGCAGGGGTGAACTGAGCCCTGGGATACCATTTTTAGCATGCAGCGATGAAGATCCTGACAGTGAAGATGTCCATGGATGTGGGGAGGACGAAGTAGTGGAAACTCTGGCAAAGAGAGTCAGAGCTGCTAATAGACTTGTGGAAGAGATGCCATACTGTCCAAAGTATGGCTTCAACTATGCAACAAATAAGTCAGATTGTGTGCGGCAGTCTAAAGTGAAGGAAGTTGGTAAGCCAAACTCTCATTGTGACATTATTAACAATAAGAAACCACTTACTCATCAATTTCCAGTGATGTGCCACTCACAGACTCGAGGCCCATATGGAAAGGGACCAGTAATCGCCAACAAAGCAGAGCGAACATGGAGACTTTATGCAAGAAAAGACCGTCAGGCAGGTCTGAAACAGACACGACTGGATGGATTCCTTCTCAAGAAACCCAGTACCACTCTTGAACCCACCACCTCCACAATGTCCAGCGACGTGCCCACTTCTAGCACCCCACCCCTGAATGATCCATCCAACATTATTAGTATCCCAATTAATAATCGAGATTGCGACTCTTCCTCACCTGTCATCAGTGGCCAAGCCAAGCGGAAGCGTGCCATCAATGTGTTGGGCCTTCCCTTGACAACTGATGGCGACTCCTGTGTGGCTGAAGGTAAACGGCAGCGCAGAGATGTTAATTACATGTTTGACAGTAATGACGATGGAGCAGCGGTGGGTGAAGAGGGAAATGAGATTGAGGGTGAAGACATTGGAGATGAGGAAATGGAGGAGCTCATGAGTGACGTGACACCCATTACTCCATTGACCAAGCCAAAAACATGGGAAGAGCTTCGGAAGAAGATTGACGACATTCTGCTGGACCAGAAAAAGAAGAACATAGTCAGCATGCCGCTAACTCAGGTGAGTTTTGAAATCATGACTGCGTGGGCACACCAGTGACATTGTTGATAACCATGCTCTAGATTACTCAATATAACCTCCTACGGAGCTGGTTTACCCTTCGTATGAAAGGTTATAAGCGGATCCCAGCAAGTATTCACATTGCAATTGACCGACACAATGGAAATGGGAGATATTTTGCGGCGCATGTCCGAGCATTGGCACGCTATTATGAAAAGCATGAGTCACTTCCCATTGAACGCCAGGGAGGAAAACGAAAGGGGACTTGTCACCTTGATGATCCTGATGTTGAAAAAGCGGTCCGGGGATGGCTAGCATTGCAGTCAGCAAAAAATTTGACCCCAGAATTGTTCCGTCGCACCCTCAACACAGCAATCCTACCCGAACTTGGTATTACCTTGAAGAAACCATTGGGACACCAGACAGCATGCCGCTGGCTTGTTAAACTAGGCTATCGCAGGAGTGTGTTGAAAAAAGGGGTTTACATGGATGGGCACGAGCGCGAGGATGTTGTGAAGTACCGGAACGAGGTTTTTTTACCCAAAATGAAGGAGTACGAGGCCAGAATGGTCCAGCATGTCTTCAATGGCACCTCTCTGGAGCGAAATGAGCCAGCGCTGGGTGAGAATGAAAAGCAGATCATTCCAATCTGGCACGATGAGAGCTGTTTCCACACAAACAAGTTCAAGAGAAGTGCCTGGTGAGCATCACATCAATTTCAATGAAGAATGTGGTGCAAACTAATTATAATGAAAGGCTTTCCGAGGGGCAGTCTGTGCTCCAGAAAAAGAGTCGAGGCCATCTAATCCATGTTTCTGACTTTATAAATGAAGAAAGTGGCCGACTCATCATCCGGGACAACAATGGAATAGTTTCAGAGGGGAATGATGCTCGCAAAATCATTTATCCCGGTGCCAATGGTGACCCTTGGTGGGATACTCAGCAACTTCTAGAGCAGATCTGCACAAAGGCAGTCCCAATTTTTGAACGTGCTCATCCAAACTGCCAGGCTCTCTTCATATTCGATCAGTCTTCGGCACATGCATCACTTGGTCCCAATGCTCTCAATGCATTTGATATGAACAAATCTAATGGTGGAAAACAACGAAAGCGGCATGACACTGTTATCCCAAATGATGACACTGTCCCTGATTGCTCAAAGCGGGGGATGCCTCAGTCAATGGTGACTGAAGCAGGTGAACCCAAGGGCCTTGAGGCTGTCTTGATGGAGGGCGGTTTCAATACACATGGGAAACGAGCTAAGTGCAAGCCTGTCTGCCCATTTGAAAATACAGACTGCTGCCTTGCCCGCATTCTCAGTCATCAGGCTGATTTTGTAAATCAGGTCTCAATGCTGGAAGAATTAATTACACAGGCAGGACACCTGTGCATATTCCTGCTGAAGTTCCACTGTGAGTTGAACCCGATTGAGATGGTGTGTTAAAACCTTTCTTGTCTGAACTAGTTCCAATTTCTAACTATAACATCTATAGTATTGGGGTTATGCAAAATACCGATATCGTGAAATATGGAAAACTACTAAAAACAGCAGCGATACAGTGTTTGGATGCATGTCCAGATGAAACAATTCGAAAATTCATCAACCGAGCTTGGCGCTTCATGGATGCCTACCGGAAGGGCCTTACTGGGAAGCTTGCAGCCTGGGCTGTGAAGAAACAAAAGAGTCATCGCGCTATATGTGAGGATGCTATGGCTGAATTAGATACTCTTCCGCCAGATCAATCAATGTATGCTAGCTGAACTCCTGTATTTAAATCTCCTTTAATTCTCTTGTTACATAGTGGCTACTGATTATGCAGATTTATTTAAAAAAAAAAAACATTTGGATTTTGGGTCAAAAATTTTGCCGCGGCTAAAAAAACAGGTAAATATCTGAACATTGTATTTTTTGGCAGCTAGATTGAAAAGGAGTTGTCCGGTG
Source organism: Cantharellus anzutake (assembly GCF_015039405.1). Taxonomy (NCBI): domain Eukaryota; kingdom Fungi; phylum Basidiomycota; class Agaricomycetes; order Cantharellales; family Hydnaceae; genus Cantharellus; species Cantharellus anzutake. Next base: position 72,387 of record NW_024067104.1, read on the forward strand.
GAGAAATGAAGCTTATATATTCAGCACAAGCTGCTGTAGAAATTTTCCAGGGTTTGCCTGGGCTCAACTGTACTTTTACAAAGACAAAAGAGTTCTCATTTTTAATGACAACTATACCAAAAGAAAAATTGGTCAACCCTAAGAATACAAGTGCCCATCAACAAGTCAAAAAACCGGATCCGAAATTGTTTTCTGTAGAGAGCTTGCAGCGCTCAAGAGCAGAAGCATGGGAAGCTGCTAAGCTGGACAACGAAACGCTACTACAAAATTGGGAGGCACTCAAGGAAGTGTGCTACAGCCGGGGTGAGAAACCTCCACAACAGCGCGTGTTGCCGCGGGTGCAGAGGTTTAGGCACTAGTAACAGACTCTGGATTGGAGGAACAGGTTGAAGAGGGTATTAATGATGATTTTTTTGGGCCTGGGGAGCTCAAGTGAGGATGGTCTCAGTTCAGAGGATGAGGGTGAGTAGTGTGTTGCATTGGACGGGAATGCACTTTCAATATAAATTGTGCCACGTCAAAGATTCACACTTTGCTCCTTCATATTTTTGTGATTATTTAGATGACTATCTAGTATACACTATCCCCAATAATAGTGCTCATTTGTGTTGTCGTCGCTGTGAGGACCGTGGGAGCGGGAGGCAAAGTTGTGACTGGTTTGAGGGCGATCAGACCGTGGGAAATTCACCTTCATCATGTTTCGAACCATCTTTCGCCCACAAGCGCCTGCCTTTCGTCGTGTAAGTATGCTGGAATGGGGGGAAAGGATTTTCAGAGATTCAGTGTCATATGTAGAGTTTTACGTCATCTGCGACGACTTTTCAAGATGTGGCTCGACTTACTCTCGTTGGTCGTCTTGGGAAAGACCCAGAAACAAGGACCACACGGAATAACAAGGAGTATGTGACGTGAGTAGTAGAGCATATGGAAAATCGATGGTGATGTAACTCGTGATCTAGCTATTTGGTTGGGACAACAAATCCGTCGTTAGCACCTGGTCCGGAAGGAGGTTGGCCAGTTCGTGCTCTGCCCACCAGACCTTGCTCACCCGAATCTTGCAGTCCGACCCCCACCTACCACTAGCTGGCATAAGATCATTTCGTTCTCTGAATCGCAGAATAACTTCTTGAGGACCTTGGTCAAGGGGTGAGTAGTGACACTGTGTTTGACTGTATTCGTCGCTATAACTGTTATGACTTCTATTATGCAGGACCCTTGTATTCGTAGAGGCTGATTACCAGTCAAAGGAACCCGACCGCAGTGCGGACCCCACGTCTCCGGAGGCCCAAAGACAAATTTTACTCACCCATGGTCAGCGATGTCCATACTATGCTCAGGTTCTATGCTAATGGTGTTACAGCCCATCTCAAGATCCTAAAGAAACCCGTCGTCCCTCCCAGTGAGATTTGAACGTATTTATTCGTTCTGAACACATTCCGGACTTGGCTACAAATGATCTGGCTATTGCTTAATTTAATTGGTGTCCAGTGCCAGCTTTACCTGAAACATATGTTCAAAGACAACGATGATGGCCTTTACGTCTTGAACGGTTTATAACTGGACCAAGGATGCCAATCTGCGCAGAAATTATCACAATAACGAACGAGAGTACTTACGTACACTGTTGGTGGTATCCATTTCACTAGAGGCCTCAGTGTCGTCGCTTCGTGGATCATAACGAATGCAATGTTAATGGCTTTTGCTTCTTCTGTTACATTCTAAAAAGGCAGCACAGCAGTTGGCAGTTAAGTTCATGGCTTGGTCCGCTGCGCTGAAGCTTAATAGATGGACCATGACTTTCTGAGTCGCGGGGGTAAATGAATAAAGGCGTTGCAGAGGAAACGTCCACCCCTGCTTGACTGGAACGAGAAGAAAGGCATTTCCCGGACACTGATAAGCTGTCTGCTTGGCAGGACCCGAACAACACAGCTGTTTTCAGTGCTTCACACCTCGCAAGCACCAGAGGCGAAGTGGCCAAGGCTGGAGTCCTGCCTAGACACACAAACCTGAAAGTGGATCACGAGAGTTAATGTTTTAGAAGGCATGTTTCTCTGCTGCACCGCTCTGTCGGAGACCACTGTGCATAGTCAGGGACCGGGGTGCCGCCTGATGGGATTTTTTCGTCTCACCACGAATTTCTGGGGTCCACCAAATGCATAATGCTCTCGGAGAATTCTTGGACTAGTACTGTTGGTCAGGGGAATCCTCCCTCCGATCCGCCGAGTGGCGTCTCTATTTCGGGGACGGGGAAAAGGTCCGATCTTGAATGATCGTCAGGCCGAGTGTCCCCTCTGTCTATTCATCATTTGGCGGTCGCATTGTTGTTTTGGAATTCCGAGGCCGGAAGACCGGCGTTAGAATGTTATGCTTTTCCCGGATACGCACCTCATTCGTCAGCAAGGACGGAGTTTTATCCGCGGGGGCCTCCCCTGCCATACTTGTGGAAATACTTGTGGAAATGCATCGTTTCGAAATGAGGGATTGAGCCGCGACACATGGAATTTCGCAAAATTCCTTTGCGTCAATGCTGGAGGGATTAGAGTAGGATATTCGGATCTCTGCAAGGCGGCTCGTAGTCATTACACATCACCGGGATCTCGTAGTACCAAAGTCTACACCGAAGGCTTGGGTGTTGGGATGCCTATGATGTGGGACTTGGCACAAACCAGGGATTTCACTCTGCGCTACCGTAGATGTTATCGCCTGTGTGGCCTGCATATCCGCAGGCCCCCATGAGTACTGCTGCATACACCCAAGACAACCAGACGTGTCTTTGCACATTCTGAAGTAATTACTACATATATCATCTCCAGCGTGAGGCTTCGCTGAGGTGTTCGTCATGAGGCGCATCCGACCACGCATAGTGTTGGCCAAACCTTCGAGGGACTGGGACAGACACAAAATGACGGTTCTTGGGGAACTGACATGACGAAGATAGATGTGGCTTTGATGATAGTTGCGCACAGCTTGGGGGCTGTGACTTTGCTGACAATATAATCGGCACCTTTGAGTAGCAAGGGAAAATATGCTCTATCCCTTCCAGTGCATACGGTGATGCGCCTACCGAACTGTGCATTGCTGTTGGGTAATCGGGGATCTTATCAACGGCGGTTCCCAAATCTAAATAGACGACTGCGACTGCAACAGACGATTGGCACGCCGCTGATCGATGTCTCCCCCAGCTGAGTCTGCAAAGATGTAGCCGCTCTTGGGCGAACTGTTCGCTAGTTTGGCAGAGTCAGTGGTACTGTGTATTTGAAAAAAAAAAAAAAACAATGAGCAGTACATGTATATATATACAGTTCACTTCATGCGTCCAAGCTTCACATCTCTTATAATGCATATATACAGCCAAGTAATGCGCGGAAGGGAAAAGGTCCAAAAAGCTATCGACGTGCAATAAAGATACATCAATAAATAGTGCATCGATGTGTGATCAAGACTCTAGCAACATCCTAATGCCTCCTCCAGAAGTTTCCAGTCAATTGGAGTTGAGATGGATTGAATCTCCAAGTCAAATGGGGTAAGACAGCCGCGACTAGGGGTTGGTAGCCCTGTGGCGAGCACGATCGGTGAATCGGTGGCGTCTGCGAGGGCTTGAAGCATTTTGGTGGCAATCTCCAGCCGTGGGGGTATGGTGATGGGATTTCGTTGAGTGGCCGGTGGGGTATCCGGTGGAGTGGGTAATGCTCGGACCTTGCGGGTCGGTATTAATGGAACTCCGGGAGCAACTGGGAGTGGACGTGGTAGGCGTTTATCCACAGTCATGGATGGGGGCTCGGCCTCTGCGTGCGGGGTAGTGGGTCGCGATAAGCTCTCTTCCGAGGAGGAGAGAGACGAAAGAAGGGGATTAGATTGAGATGTGATATAGATGATGGTATCCTCTTCTTCGTGGTCTGGGGGCAACCCCTCATCGCTCATGGCTGCTGGGTCAGAGAAGGAAAAAGGGCTTATTAGGAAAAAATCCAGAGCGTCTTTGGTGCCTTTATTCCGCCGTTGTGCCCGCTTCCATCTTGCCCAAAATTGGTGCGCTCGCATGAAGCGAACACAGTCGTGCCCATGCATGTTGGGAGTGGTAACGAACGCTCGTTATGATGGTGGAGATGAGGGAGACCGCAAGAAGAAGGGAACATCTAGATTTAAAGACTGGTGAGATCCGAAAGCAGTCTTGCATGATGCTGACTATCACGAACAGCAGCCGAAAAGAACACTCGTAGTGTCCATGTTCTATAGCGATTGAACTGCGGAGAATTCGCTTTGACAATACCAATACCAAAACATCAGGTTCGGATCTGATTCACTGTCTGTATGTTGCTCAAACGGGCTAGTCAAAGATGCAGTGCTCACGCCGCAACCTCAAGCATCAATCCGAGGTTGCCTGATCTGGGCTGGCTGTGCCATTCATCTTGATCATTGCCAACATCTTCTGCCACCTCTCACCGTCATCGACTCATTTCCCAGTAGCTTGACGGAAGATGCCTTCCACCCACAGCGGGGATGAGACCGATCCCCTTCAGCATTTCAAATCCTACGATTCGGACATCGTCCCCGAGCAACCAGCCATACAAAAGGGAACGATCCATCTAAATTTCCCGGACAGTCAAACTATTGCTCTTTCCGTTGATGGGAGCCCTGGCTGCGGAGGGAACGTTTGGTTAGCTGGCCGAGTCAGTGTCCTCAACTACAAGTCGACCTAGAACATCTGTCACGCAGCCCCCTGCACTTTGCAGGTCCTGTCAGAGTACCTCGTCTATCGCTATCAATCATTGCATGGAAAGAGAATCCTAGAACTTGGTACAACTTTAAACTTCGAATCTTTATGTCCGCCATTTCTTGACCTCTATGCAAGGGGCGGGTACTGGACTTGTCGGACTGGTGGCCGCAAAGTTGGGAGGCGAAGTAGTCCTTACTGATCAGCTGTGCATCTTTCTTCCCCCATTCACCTCAGCTGAAGCAACCCTCAGCTAACGGGCTTTTACACTCAATAGACCGCTTCTGCCCATAATGAGAAGCAACATAGAGCTCAACGGACTTGGACGGTCCGTTTCCGCCGTAGAACTCAATTGGTACGCGCACTGATTTTTTTCCCCTCTGCGCTAACACACTTGGGCATCACCGCTTTGTATCAGGGGTGAACCTCTTCCCCCAGCCGTCCAGTCGAGTTCCCAATTTTCAATAATATTGGCTGCCGATTGTGTGTACCTTGAATCAGCCTTTCCTTTGCTAGTGAAAACCTTGGATGATTTGTACATGGGGAATCTGCATGCAGAGGTGCTGTTTTGTTATAAGAAGAGACGCAAAGTAGGTTGGATTCGTATCAATCCCCCTCGGTCTCCAACCCTGCACCTTCCCTTCTAGGCGGACAAGCGTTTCTTCGCTCTTTTACGAAAAAAGTTCTCTTGGACCGAGGTGGGATGACGTGCCGTGGAGTGATCTCGAGCTCACCTGTATTTTCGGTAGGTGGATGACGATCCTAGGCGACAGGTCTACAATCGTGAGCGCGTAACGCTGTTACGGCTGTTGCACCGAACGTGAGACCTTACACCTCTACAATTATGTAATCCGGTGCATGAGAACAAGGCCTCCGAATCACAGAGTTGATAGTCCGAGTCTGGGCGCTAAATGTGATAGGCCTTGAATGTGTGAAATATGGTTTGTTGTGATAACAAAAAATGCTATTTTCATCCTATGTACCATATAAAAAGATCACATGCCACGGAGTTAAGTAAGTAAACACGCCCTCAATTTTCCCGCGCCATGGAATCCGTGGCTTGTCCCATGTTGATCCTAGGTCCAGAATTTATGATTTTCTGAATCTTCTATGATCTTCACCAAAGGCCACTCTCTGTCCCTATAAGTACAGCCTCCTCATGTGTGAATACTAGCATTGCGGATTTCAATTTTAAGTTTTCCGAAGTGTTTATAGGTGAGTAGGCCGCGCGGGAAAATTGATCCCGTAGCACAGCCATTACATTTTGCCCAGATAATCGGATATGTGTTTAACTCCGGAGCATGTGATCTTTTGTATCGAGCACAAACGCGATCACGTTGCACAAAGAAAGAAATCGCTTTTGTTGCGCGTCCACGAGCTCCTCCAACGGGTACGAGTCTGCGTAAGGATTGGTCATTTACACAGCTTTCCCAAAGCTCTGGACAATTGCATTGTTAATATACAGTCATGTCCCACCATCTGTTTTTACTTTCACCCTCAGATACGCCTCTGTACTCGCTTACTCACCTTTCCACACGTCCATCTGCCTCGACAGCTTCACCACTCACTGCGAACCTTCCATCATGGTCGACTGCAGGTTTTGCGGGCACGGTCGCATCGTTGTCTGGTGCGACGTCGGTCTCAAACACATCAGTGATGAGTAAGAACATACCAGCGTCTATCGGCGGCGGCCAGGATCGCCATGTTGTGCAGATGATTGCGAATGCGAGCCTTGATGTGATTGAGGATACGGTGCGAAGTAATCCAGCCATGTAGGTACATCACCCCCAAAGCACAAGTGAACGTGGGATTGAGATACTTATGCGGCCATGCGCCAGGTACTTGAGGGCAGTGGATAAGTTTAACGAGTGGACGGTGTCTGCATTTGTCACCCCGGGGAGTACGTATCGAACTTTGAGGGACAGACCTCATGGAAAATTGACTCACTCGACTACACATCAGACATGAAGTTCGTTTTGTTGCATGATGCAAAGGGTGATGATGGGGTAAAAGGATTTTTCACTGAACTCTGGGAGCTGTATATCAAGGTAAGAGTACAATGGCAGCGAAATACTACTGATCTAACGTCTTCTTTTGTGTTTCCAATTTGACGCCCTTTGTGGTGGCGCATTGATTCGTTGTCCAGACCCTTATGAATCCATTCCACACCGCTCACACGGCGATTCGTAGCCCAGTGTTTGATGCCAAAGTACGGGCCGTTGCCAAGAAGCACTTGTAAATAGGAGAGTAGATATTGGTGTGGGTGGTTGTGAATGCATATATGTACATGATTTCGAACAAGCAGAAGGACGATGATGACGGACATTTACATGTTGTATGATCTGGCGCTGCAGGCTGGCTGAATTGGACAACACGATGCGTGTCAAACGGACGATGAAATACGCGCCAGTCCTTACAAAACAACGCCGACATGACCAGTGTTGTATCACCCGCGCGAATGATGATCAACATGTCCTCCAATTCCCTCGTCGTCATCAATCATCAATGAAAAAGGATGCCTAAGACGGTTATCGTCGTTGTTGCCATTGTTGGCGTCAGACGGCGCCCGAACCTGATCAGGCGCTCGCTGGATTTAATTTAATTCCAGGCTTCTTTTTGTTGCGATGGTCTCGAGGACAACAACCAGCCTCATCGTTGAAATTCAGTTGAACTCGGAGTTAAGGTGGATAAAATCCGTCAGTCTTCATCTCCTTTTTACCCTCACCTTTTCGTCCTCCCATCTCCTATCCCACCCATCCATCTCTGTCTTTCTGTCTCTCTGTGTCTCTCTCCCGCATCGTTACTTTTTCCATCTCAGATCATCCTATAGCTCACTTCAAGTAATAATATTGTTGTGCGTCTCCAACAGGCGACAAGTTTTGGCCTCGCTTTTTACTCACACATACGCCTCCCCCTACCTCACTCTGTTTGCAGTCTTCAAATTTCTTCCTACCAATCATCTCTGCGCGTATTAGTTACCGGCGGTCTGCTTTCTAAATATCTCTTGTAAAATCAAGTCGTTTCGGGCTTCCTCGTTCTCTTTCAACATGTCAAATCATCGCGCTTCCCTCCTCGCTGGCCTCCGCACTGGTGGTGTTCGCTCGGTTTCGAACCCTGGTCAGATCCCAAATGCACCCATGACAGCCGCTATTGGCGGTCAATTCCCTCGTCATTCCTCTCCCTTCGTGTCGGGCAACGTCGTTGAATTTCAAGGCTCTGACCAGTTTTATTCCGACTCTTTTGATACACTGCCGCCTGGGGCGCCAATGACTGCTTCAGTTTTGGACGGTGGTAACTTTGTCAATATGCAACAGCAACATGCCCAAGCCGTGTTTCTACAGGCTCAAATGCAAGCGCAGGCGATGCAGCGCGCCTTTTTGGTTGGACAAGCCAATGCAAATCGTGGTGTCTCCCCTGACCCACAGACCATTCAGCTGCAAATTGACTTGCTCAAGCTTCAGGTATGCCATGGTTCGAACTGGCCTTGACTAGCCATGGCTCATTTTCCTTTCAGGCATTGCAACAACAGCAACAACAGCAATTTCAGGCTCAGATGCTTGCACAGGCCCAGTTGCAACAGCAGCTCCAGCAAACTTCGCTCCCCCGCCGTCGTACCACAGAACCTACGACTGCCGGATCCACTCCCTCGGTGTTCAGTCTCCCCAGTTTGGCACGTTCCCGCAATGCTTCTGGCACAAATGTGGACAACATCGCCCCTCCTACGTCTGCTCTCGACAGCCGGTTCCCCACAAGCCGCGCGGCATCCAGCCTCAACCCGAATGCTGCTGCGTTCAAGATGGGCGAGTCCGCTACCGCCAGTGTCACGTCGAATAGTTGGAGGTCGGTGTCGAACACAGTCCCCACCGTGCAGAGCGGTCAGTGTCAGACGACTGTCATTAGCGGAGGCACGTCCTTGGGAGCGAGCCAGGCAAAGCATGATGCCGCTGCTTCGTGGAGACGTTCTTCAACGACATCCGGTCCCCCAAGTCCGACTGCGCCTCTGACCCGCGGATCCTCTCCTCCCTCGTCGCCACCAGCTGTCTACGTCTCAACTCCAGAGGAGACCAGTCCCACGGAATCTAGGAGTACCTCTCAAATGACCCTTTTAGTAAAGCCGCGCCCTATGCCTCTCCACTTCAACCTCAGTACTCTTCATGATGCCACTGAGGATGGGATGGCGGGGCAGGTCCTCGTCACTCCTGAGGAAGATGACAGTAGGGAAGCTACCCCCACCTCAGGCACTTCTTCCATTTCCTCCGCTCGTGAAGAAGCATCGAAGAGGTTATACGAGAGCTTGGGCATTGGCCGACCAGCGATGCAAACAGAGATTATTCGCCAGATTTCATTGCCAGCGAGGCAACCACGTGGACCTCCCTCTGGTGTGGAGGAATTAGGTGCGAAGAACTTTGCTGCCCGCATCAGGCGCAGAGCCATCGGGGGCCTTGGATCTCTCATGGAATCCAGGAATCGTCGAGTCTCCATGATTGAAGTGGAGGCTTTCTGAGTTGGGGCTGGAGTTGCTTTAAGCGCATGAACGGGAATTAGGTGGATGGAACTTGGAGTGACCCTAGCACAACATGGCCTGTTGACTCGCTGCTAATGGCAGTGGTGTTATCGACTTCTGGAGGAGCTGGTCTCTTTACCGACGCACCCCAGTCCGTTTAGACAATTAGGCTTGCTTGCTTAGGGGTCTCTTCTAACGGGGTCCACCCTTACTGAAACGCTTTGTAACATATCATTTTGGTTTATTTTCTTCTTTTTATCCCTCCAACTTTGGTACCTATCTCCCATATCGTTCACGCTCCTTCATCTTGCTCCAGAATTTGGAGAAATTCTGATCGGTGTTATCTCCATCTCGCGCTATTATCTGCCGTAGGATTCGCTAGTATCGAATCTTTATCCATTCCCTTTTTTGACATCCTACTTTCTGTGTTTTATTCCTCAAGTGTGTGTGTCAGACTCGGAGGAGTCGATGTGCAGTGTATTCATTCAAACTGGCATTAAGATTAACATGCCATCTACTTCAATTCTAGTATTTGCCTTTATGTGTGCCTGCCCGTACGTTAGATCTTCAATCAATGTTATGTCAACGATGTCCGACTGGGTATCGTCGGCGCGGCTTATCCCTTCACCCGTGATTCACACTGGGACCGCATGCGTTATCGCCCACCTGCGTACATCCCATACCTACCTGGCGCATCTGTAGCGCCTGGTTTCTCTAGATGTTTTTTGTAGACTGTCGTTTGCATGAAGCCCATCACCGCCTCAGGCTCATTTGGGATGTGGCTGTGAGCCTAGCCTGGATCGATGAAGCTGATGCTACGTTTCAATCCCGCGAGTTTTCAGATTGCGCGTTGCATAAAATATCCTCTCACCCACACATGATAGGGGACCGTGACTCATCATTTCTGCTTCCACCTTCTGGAAAAAATCGCGCTTACAATGGCCTGAGGATCATGATCTACCTACAGCCACTCCCATCAATCATTATGGCACTTGCGTTGACCTCATCCTTCAGTTTTGATTACCGGCTCCATGACACCCTGTGCCTATCCTCCATTTAGCCCAAGGTGCGAGGTGCTATGCCAACTGGCTGGGGTGCAGCCTCAGCACCTGTCCTGCCATCAGCGCGCATAATACCACCGACTGATGAGGGTTTGCGATGCAATCTAACCTTGCAATCAGCTAGTGCCGCCCCTTCGGTTTTCATGTTACAGAATGCGAATCCACTGGTTGGCGGAACAGCATCGCTTCTTCGGTTAGCTCAATCTGGAAGTCCGTTCGAAGAAGTGTTGGGAGCGGAAGAGGCGTTCACCTTTGACAGTACACTGATTATGTGCACCAGATATACTTGTGAGGCAACATCGATCTGGGAGGTCGTCTATAGCCCCGTCTTTTAATGGGACCTCAGTGGGACTGGGTGGTATGTTTTTCAATAATATAATATATCTGGCTACATCTAAACCTCCTGCAGAAATCATCACTACGATCGAGCGAACATCCACCCGGAGAAACAAGAATTCCTGGTTCAAGCGTCAAATTCGAGGGGCCACAAGATTGCGAAGGAAGCGGTCAACGTGCATTCGCATCTGTATGCAATAAAATGAAATTCATATTTTTTTTGAAGCGCGCCTCATATCGCTGTCGAGCTTCTTCACCGGCTGCCGGAGGTGGAGTGTTATTCCTGAACTTGGTCAACATCATGGTGCTGACATGTCGTGCCAAATACCAATTTCGGGAAGCCATGGTGCTTGCACGAGGGTTTTCTTTGGGTGATTCATAGTTCACTGCATAGTGATCCAGGGTTCTTCCCAAACCGACGTTTCGGACGCGGCACAAGAGTTATATCGGGCAAGTATAAACCGTTATGTTCTCCCTTTGTCGATCTAAATATGGTGTTCCGCGAGCATCAGAACAACGGTACAAATGGTTCCACGGGCTGTGCATCCCATTCATCTTTGAGCCATTTGCAACGACTTCAGAAGAGACGAATACAATGATTTCAGTGTACGGGAACAATAACATGATTTCCCTCACCGGCCATAGAAACGCATTGTCATCAGCAGGCTGGGGGACCTTTTCGTTTGCTCCTCAGATAGGGAATGAAAAAACATGCCCAATATATTGTTCTAACAAGCAAAGACCTACGGAGAATAGCAGCTCAGAGTACACTCCATTCAGGTAGACTCAGCCGGTCGCATTTTTACAGGTGGCTGGTACTGACGACCCAATCCCCTCATCCTCCGCAAGCACCCAATTTATTCATCTTGGCATCACTTTTCTTTTAGCCATTCCACGTCCTCTGGATATCGACCCGGGCGCATTCCAGTTCCAGCCCAATCTCGACCCTTCCACGTTCCTTTCCCAACTCAGATCATCTACTTCAGAGGGAACTGGTGCCTCGGATGAAACCTCAAACCCCCTCTTCGACATTACTGCACTCTGTCATACCGTCTCCTGCTGTACCCCCTCTTCAGCGGGACACCAACAGCCGACCAGCTTCAGCCCGCCCAGCCAGGCGCGGGTCTTCTTTTACCTTTTAACTTCCATGACCCCAATTTTCCAACTTAGACGACAATTGCATATTGCCTTTGGCGAACGCAGATCGAGTCAATCACAAGCTGCTAGAAGGGTTGTCAGTCGTGCTGCTAAGGAATCAGAAAACATCCCACGGCCTCCCGATTGCCTTTTGCTATATCGGAGTTGGGCAAGGCCGCGAAACAACCTGTACGGAAGGGGGACCCTCAAAAGAAGGACTAGCAACGTGAGTGAAGGTTTGAAAACACAGCTCGTGGTATGACTTGCTTATCGCAATTTCCGTGCAAAAAATGTAAGCGCTATCGTTGGAATACTCTTGGAACATTTATCAAAGAAAGAGCTCAGGCTCGACGACTCAAGGAGGAATATATGGTACGCCGTCTTGCTCGGTTTTCGTCCTTACTCGATTCCTCTCGCCTCCGTTTGAACATGTTCAACGTTCTGATGATTGCACCTGACAGAGACAGAGACGATATCCCGGATACAAATCTGCACGGCGTTCACGAAAGGACAGGGATAATGGAAGCTCCGCTAATAGCTCTGACTCTGAGACGTGAACACTACCAAAACGAATAGCGAAGAATATGGCACCTGAGGAGACTGCCTCGGCTGTTAAAGAGGCCAACGATATTATCGCCCGTGAGTGAAAACGGAGCGCGAGAGCAGCTGAAGCTGCTGCGGCGTCTGGAGACATTCTTCTGGATACCCAAACTCCTGGATCCACTGGCTCGCGAACCTTCCAACAGCCTATTAGTTTCATACCGTATCGAAGGTCTAGTTCTTGCTCCCCTGTGGGTGCTTTCTTGTCGAGTACCATTCAACCTTCAATCCCAACCCTAATTGCTCGCGCCCTACTGCGAACAGAACATAACACTTCGACCGGGTCGGCCTCCTCTAGCAAACGTGTTATCAACGGAGGAATTGACATCCCAAGAACGCTCCTGCTCCGTTGCCAGCAGAACACCACTACCAGTGCAGGGGAGTTTGTCTCCGTATCCACCTCCTGCTACTCGCGCTCGGGGAGCAGCACCAATCCGCTATTTGATCCCAACTACGCACCAACTCGATCATATGATCCTCTCGCCTCAACTTCGAGTTTTAGACCCTCGAGTCTATGCTGATGCTTGCGGCTGGATGTTTTGCATTTCCTTGGTCCTCTCTGAACTCCCCTTTGCAACTCTGAGGTTGGCTTATTCAGAAGAACTGGCTTGACAACCCCCTCTGATCCAATGTCTGAGTTGTTGGACACCTTTGACCTTGTTTGTTTCTCGTGCATTAGTGAGCCAGATACGCTTTGCTCCCTTCTCCAGTAGCCTTCATATTAATCCTGATGGAGACCCAGTGATGGTCATGATGATGGTTCCGCTTGGTAAGTCATCTATTCTTTGTCCAATATGACATAACAGTCAAATCAACGTTTTCTCACAAGTTGCTTGCAAAGTCGCGCTATTGATTGGGTTTCTATATGGTGCCATTTGCGCTTCGTGAGCGGGAATATTTCCATCTCTTTCTGTTACCAAGCAACTCCGTCAGCCTTACTAGCATCACTCCGACCCGCACGACGTCTCATTTGCCTTTGCCTTAATCCCTTTATTTCATTTTTCGTAAATCCACCCCTGCAGACACAAGTTTTTAAAAGATAAAAAGGCTATGCACCGTTAGCTCAGACTCGTGTAAGAGTTCTATAATTGTACGCCCCGCTAGCTACGACGCAGGCAATACATGAGTCTATAATGTGCAAGGATGTAGGAAACATACCCAACCCCCAACCCAACGCCGATCACCGTTCTTTCATTGAGGATGGCGTAATCCTCTCGTCAGTGCTCCCTTATTGGCCAACCTTTGCCCAACAATAACCGAGATATGCTAAGCAGGACTCCAGCCTCTGTGACTTCGTAACAAGTTAGATAGAGAGATATGTCACACGTACACTTCACACTTCGTCTCTATATCCTAGCTATGGTGGTTACAATAAAGGGACGTGCATTCATTTTCCCTACCGTGTTGAAAATCTTGTTTTTTTTTTTTTGGGAGTTATAGTGCGCTGTGGCCAATTCACAATGTGATGTTGAGCTTGCGGCGCTGCATTTCCTTTCTTGGTATGTATTCCTGCTACCAAAGTCAGTGCGCTATTGAGGCGATAAAAGCAGTGAACAATTTTTCCCTTTCGTCTCCCTCAGTTCAACTACGATTGACTGAGGTGAGACCGCGCTTTTACTACATGTTTATTTCATCACTCATGTACTCTCATGTGCCCTAGCGTGACACGCTAGGTAATTAGTTTCAATCCATAAGTTCAACTACGATTGACTGAGCGTAACACGCTAGCGTAAATCGCTAGTATCCTAATATACCGTGCTAGGTGTTCGAGGACCACGGTTTCTGCAATGACGAGTTGATTGTATTGCCGCGTGAGAAGCCTCTTTCAGCTTGATGCTTCATGTTGTACAACACTAAATATTGAGAACCACATTCTGCCTGCTATTAATACATGTGATTCCTTTGCTTGTTGCTAACTCAATCGATCTGTAATGGATAAATTATTTTAGAAGTTAGAGTCGTTACTAACCTTGCTTAATGATTAACCCAGATCCCTGGGGTGAAAACACTGTCGTATGGAGCACCGAGAGATGGTATTTCTCTCCCTTCGAGATCCTCTCTATCATATCCATCTTCAAGGACCAGGACCAAGGCGATATGCCCACCCGGCTCATCCCCGGCTCCAAGGTATTTGAAAGGGAGGGGGAATTTCTTCCAGAGTGTCAGAAATCTGCTATTGTGCGGATCCTCTGGTCGAGTTCCATATCTCTCCCGGATTTTGGTGAGATCAACCTTGTAGCCTTTGATGAAAAGAACTTCTGAGTCTGACATCTGCTACCAGGTTATACTTTGACCTATGATGAGAATCAGACTCAAGTGTTCCAGGACAACAAAGCACGAAAGGAGGAGCTGGGAAGGGAAGAAATGTCGATAGAGTGCGCAGGCAAGATGGAACAATGAACTGAAAACCAGAAAGTTGCAAGCAAAGTATTTGGGAATGAGAATGAGCTTACGAAGATTAAACAGAACAAGAACAAGAGCGCGACAACCTAGCGAGACCAGAGGGGAACATGGTAGGGTGTGTAAGTTGCAAGCCGCGCCAGGGAAGCCTACCCGTTATCTCCAAGCGCGAGCGCGAAGGCGAGCGAGCAGGTCTTGTAGAAGCTACTTATGCTGGAGGCAGGTTAGGACCCGGGAAGTTGGTCAGAACGGCTCTGAGTTGCACATGCCCGGCCCCGATTAGTCCCGTGAAATTGGATATTAAATTAGAATCGATCGGTTCCGACCAAGAATAATGGACACAGCTCAAATGCGATCGCAGAGCAGATAACGCCAGAATACAACGGCCAAGGGTGAGATAATCCATAGGACGGAGGTGTGGCGGATGGTGGCGAAAAAAGAGATATGATTCACCCATGTGTCGGAACATCGACGACTGCCGATCGGCTGTGACGGATGGTTGGGGAGTTATGAGACTTTCACTTGATTATATTATCGTGCATGGCTAACAACGATTATACCCCGTTTGTTTCAGAGTCGCAATCTTTCACCGATACCATGCGCTCTCAATCTTGTTTGTCTTGATTGTTTTTTCATCGTCGGTTATCACAGGCAATCGCTTTTGGCGCCAGTCGTATAAGATACACTGTGTGCCGTAATTTTTCCCATTTTCCAGGTAGGCAATAGGGTATTTCCAGGAAGAAAATCTTAGCTTTCCAACCGTTCAGCCTTCTTTGACTGCGCTTCGCGATTTGACGGATTGATCTATCACGGTGGAGCTAGCACAGCTGACTGTTCTTTCGCAATCGGTGGCTTCTATGACTGAGCATCGGAAAGGCGCTGAGGGCAACCCGTGGGCACTCTCTCAGGATACCCTTTCTTACTAGTCATGTGCATATCTGTGTGGTGTACACTGATGACGGGAGGACGCACTGGCAGCGCAGGGGCAATCATTTGCCACCGAGTCTCAATAACAACGGTTGGTATGAGGTTTGAAGGAACAACACTAGGTACATGGCTTCCGTCGTATCAGAAGGTTGCGGAATGGTGGTGACAGAGTGATAGAAACATCAAAACATGGTGCGAACGGAAGGAGGGCGGAAAGAGGAATGGAAGAAAATATTGTGGATAAACCGTGGACGAGCAGCGAATAATTGGCCAAATTCACTGCAGGCTCACCCGATGGGGTGGCATTGGAATATGACATCCTGCTGCTCATCTTGGTCATTCTAGTGTTGAGAAAGAAAACTATTGGGATACAATGTGTTAGTAGAAGGGAGTAAAATGCAAGAAATGGGGGTCATTGGGTTCGTAAACATTTAAGAGAAGAATCATGTTGTGACGCCCAGAACGTCTCAATGAAATTTGTACAGAAAAAAAGAAAGAAATTAGAATTAAAAACGGGGGGAACCAGTAGTCGTGGACGGCACGGTGGTGACTGTGGCACAGAGCGTCATCAAGTGGATATCAACTCTGATACAGAATCAAAGTCGATGGCAGGGACGACCGAATGCGAACCCTTGAGTTCGGAATGTTTAAGTTATCCGAGACAATTTACAGATGGTGGCCCCTGTGATTATGCTCGGATGGAGCGAGGACCAGAAGGCTCCATCTTCGCAGCCATGAGCAACGCGGCACGATTGCGCGCCCAGCCCTTGATGGCCAGTACGACAACACACCAGGTGAAGACGAAGCAGGTAATAGCAACCACAACATCCAAGATCATCATAAGATCATCTACGACAAAGCCCTGCTGAGTATCGTACGAGTTATGCTGCATGAAAACAACTCACCCCTACCGTGTCTCATCGCTCCAAAGATGATAGGCTCCGAACTCGAAATGAACACGAGGCCTCCAGATGCCAGAAAGAAAGAAGCGAGGAGTTCACTGGGCGGCCTCGATGGTAACAGGCTTCTCTCACTCGTCGGCGGACGGAGCCACAAGAACACGTACGTCACACATCTGAGCACACTAAACGCAAGGAGGAGATTGCCCCATAGTGCATGGACTTGGACAGCGAACATGTACCGTTGATGATGAGCGGCCATCGCAGCCCCAGTCACACCAATTACAATAGCAGGGAAGGGATTGAAGGAGCCAGTGTATGAAGTAGGTTCCGTACGAAGCGCGAGCGACCCGTCCGAGAATGCTGAGAGTGAAAGAAGACGGCGTACACGACGGGATTCGAGTGCCATGCCCGCGAGGCCGGCGAACCAGAACATTAAGGCGATGCCGATATGTTGGATTTCTTTGGTGCTATAGGGAGCGCCAGGCTTTGCACCGGTCCTCTCCAACCAAGTATTGGTGATCCCATAAGTAAAGATGACGGTGGATTCGACCATTTCAGCTGTGGGCCCGCCAAAGTGCCTGGAGGTGGTAGTGACCCGATTCCAAGCCCATCCATATTTCGCAAACGCTCCAAGATAGCGGCAGAAAGTGAGAATGCCGTAGATGAAAAAAACTCCACCTTCTGCATGATGTCATTCAAAAGTCCATGAATGGATGAATAGATGGACGAATAAATGAAGATTGATCGGAGGCCGGAAGAAGAAAATGAATTCGGGACCGCGATTAGATGTTCATTTCAAACAGAAATAAGAATGCGACGCACTGATGAAGTGAGCCAGGCAACCGTTGAGGTACCCCCCATGACAGATACCGGAGTAAACAGCCACACCACTTAACAGCTGGGCGAACCCGAGTGCGACGAGAATCCATTCGGTGACGTATACAGTCATAGAGATAAGCTTCGACCATTTACTTCTCCCCTTCTGCAATTCAGCATCAAGGTCATCATCTTCTTCGTCGCATCCATCAAATGTGCCAGCCCTCATTCCAGTATGATGAGGCGAAAATTCACAGACTGGAACATCCTCGTGCAACGTAGAGCTCGTTGATTGTTCGGAGTGATGCGAACGATGCGAGTATGATGCCCGTGTAGAGGGCCCATACAGGCTAATGTTGGTCTCACGTTGTGCCTTTTCGTGCACGCTGGACTGTGCGGGCCCCGTGTTCTTGAACAGATCGATATCGGCAAAGTGAGCGCGGCGTGGGGAGCTTGCATCATGGGGACTGGCCAGTTCTGATTCGTATGTGTCAGGCTCCTCAACAAGTCGATTCAACTCCGGGGAGTCTTCAAACGGTGTGTACAGGGTGGAAGGAGAGTGGACGCTGAACGGATGCGGTTTTCCTCGTATAATCTGTGACCAAAATGTGTTGAAGCTGAAGGAGTCATCGGATCGGAAGAATGTCCAGATACGGCCAAGAACGCCGATGACATCTCGAGATGCGATCGCAGCCACAAGTAGCAGGGTGACATATCCTGATGCTGAATGTTTCTCACCGGGGTATCTATGAAATGACTGAGTGTGAAGTTTTCGTGAGAAGGCGAAGATTGCACGAACAGACTAGGAGTAAGTTTATTATAAATAAACCCCGTGAGCCATCCCAATACAACCAGGATCACAAAGATGGTCTGAACGACGCAGTGTAGAGGATTGTTAAAAGCCCGGAGCACGATGCCTGCACGTGGGAACGGCAATTTCAAATGAGCATGCAATTCAGTAGGAAACTCTCGGCACGGATTACTATGGCCAAGGCAATAAAGGGGTGGAATGTCGTGCTCACCAACTGGCAAAGCGCCAAAGAATGCGAGGGACATGGACGCTGCGTGGACGATCATGAGGTCACCGTGGGTTCGATTGACGGTGGTAGAGTTGGTGTCAAACTCCCAGTAGGAAAGTGGGTCGGGACCCATCAACCGTAGGATTTCTGCCTCATCCAGCTCATCGAGGACAGGCTCGTGCGGGTCGTGCGAATGACCCGTTGGTTCGTGATGCATAGGCGGGGGTGATAGCGTGGAAGTCTTATTGTTCATCTCTGTCATGTTGTGAGTTGGGTGTGGAGGTGCAGGCCCATCATCAGCGTGTGGAAGGGCCTTGATAAGGGATGAGGCAGCGAGCAGAAGGAGTGGGTTGAGTACCCTCATCGCAGGTTATCGGAATGGACTGAGAAAGCAGAAGTGGGAGGATGCAAGAGGAAGAGTGAGAAAAGGAAAAGATGAGGTGAAACTGGGTACTTGGACCGTGAGAAAAAGGTGCGGCATTGCAAAAGCCGTTTTCACTGATTCCGGCAGCCTTCCCTTTCAATTTGCCGACACATCTTTAACTATGGGGTTTTGGGTCCACCATGAGGAACAGCGTAGCAAAACGGATTACCAGCTTTCACCATCTCGCGCGTTCTCTGATCATAAACAACAGAACTTTTCTTACTCATCACTTTCTCACACACGCCATCGACTCAAATACCCGAAAAGCACACACGATCACCATGCAAGGCAAATATAAAAGATCCACCCAACTAGCTTTGAAGATCGCGCTACCCTTCAATGGAATTGCCCTTCATCAACGGCTGTGATGCTGAGCTCTGCTTGTGCTCATCAACGGAGGATTCGGTGATGCCAAGCTTTCTTACTCATACCTGATATGTCATCAATATCCCGTCCTCCTCCGACACAGCCTCATCCAAATCTTCTTCATCGCCACCTCCACTTTCTTCATGCGTGTCCAATGGCACAGGCGACAACACCGACTTTTCGTACTTGTGATACGTGAAAAGTCCAATCCCTGCAGGTGGGGTCAGTTCGTTGGTCGACAATAGAAGAAGAAAAAGTATCTATCTGGATAAATTCGAGTCATGGAATACCACAAAACTCCATCGCACGCAAGTCTGGTTCAAGTAAAATAATGAACGCACCTATAACCGTTATGCCCACTCCCACCATGTTGATCAGGGTCAAGTCATCTCCGTACACCACTCCCGAAAGGATGATCGTTGAAACTTCCTGTTTCAAAAACAAAGCGAGTCGTTAAATAACTAAGCCACCCAATTTCTGGAGATCTCTTGCCTTGAATATTCCCGCGATTGACATAGGCACCATCCCGACACGCTGAATGATGCTATCAAACATTCAAATTATCGCGGGAACTCTGGTTCCCGATCCAAAACTGCCACTCACTAATACTCGCTCATGACCATCACGAATGCAATCACCCCAGGGAGGACAGTGAATAGAATGGTTCTTGACGAAGCTCCAATTCCACCAAAAAAGGCCTTTTCCCAGAACACGCCAAATCCTTCGATCAGCCCGCTCAGGAATACAAGCGTAACGCCCATAGGAGGCGCGAGCCAAAATACAGTTGCTGCAGGGTTATCCATTCCCAATCCCTTTTTCCTCAGCAGGATCTGAGTAAGTGCCCATCGGAGTCCACCTAGTGCTGAAGCCGAGATAACGAGTAGCATGCCGATGAGTTCGAATTGTGTCTCTGTGGCTACCATTAAGACGACGCCTGTGAAGATGATCATAATGACGGCTATCAAACGCCATGAGAAGCTTTCAAGGCGAAACAGGAAGGCGAAGGCTAGGACAAAGATGAGAGAGGAGGATTTGCACATAGCTATTACGAAGATACATAAGTACTGTATCCAAGTGGAAGCGGTAATGTCATACTATAAAAGGACAGAGTGATCGTCCTCATGCTTAAATTTGAAAAACCGATGTCACCAGCAGTGGCGACCGCGCAGGGCACAGCTTTCTTTCTGGGAAAATACCAGCAAGTTGTAATTCACTCAAGCAGGTTAGCATAATCCGTATGTACAACCCACCCATATTCCTCTGCTGTGGGCTGATGCTTGGGCTTGAACTGCCTTGGCCAAAACCTTCGCAAAACTGCAGAAAGACTGAACTGCACGAACATGTGCACGGAAGTGACAAATAAGGGGTTAGGAAAACCAAAGTATTTAGGTCCGAACATCCACTGGCAATAGCAAAGGGTTGATGTAAGTGTCTATGTAGTCCACTCGCAATCATATAGAGAGGGCACACTTTGTTGTATAATGATAGTAGCGTAGCGAACACATACCTTGAAGGCAAAGAAGATGCGTTCACGTTCCATCCAAACTCTAACAGCGATAAGGAACTCACCATGATAGGATAAATAAGAGATTTGTCACACCATCCCTCCACCACTTCCGTCTCCGCTGTTCTACCGTCAAGCTCGCCACAGAATTAGACCGGTGATGATATTTCGGAAATATGGAAGGTTCCAACTCTATCTGCATTTCATGCTGCAGGGCTGAGTCTTCGTCTAGTGGGGTCTCATGCGCCGACAACTCCGCATCATTCTCAGTGGGTAGAGGTACATATTGTGACATAAAATAAAGCTCGGTCGTTCTTCCGCAATGTCCAGTGATGCGGGGAGAGACGAAGTCAGGTTGTCTTGCCAAGCAGCGACCAAAGCACGGGATTAATCTTAAATGTGTTTTATTGACGTCGAGGCCGATGCAAATAAGGTGCAACCTGACGCGTCACGCAAAGGTTGTGGGGCTTAGGAACCGCTACGAAGCCCTGTTGGGCACTTCCAATCTCGCAATCTCGCATTAAAACATTTCTGCTTCAACAGGAGGGATACAGTGGTGCTAGTTTCCCATATGGCATCTGATGAGGAACATGAGAGCGGCTGGCAGACCATGGAGTCTGGTACGTTGCCACAGTCTAGGTTTTTCATTGTAGCACGTTCTTATATTCGAATTTGGGAATCGTTGCAGACCCAGGTGTTTTCGATGAGCTCCTTCGCACACTTGGTGTCCCATTAACGGTGGATGACCTATACTCGCTCGATGCGGAGTCACTGGCCGCAATTCAGCCAGTTCACGCATTTATCTTCCTCTTCAAGTGGATTGGGAGTGGCGAGAGCGGTGTTGCAAGTACCAATGGGGGGGAATATGATGATGAATTTACTGGATTCTTCGCTAACCAGGTACGATAACTTGCGTTTGTCCATAATTTTAGATTTCCATTCATTTGATGCGCACTGGTCCTTTCAAGGTCGTGAATAATGCATGCGCAACAATTGCTGTGATAAATGGAATATGTAATATAGAAGGTCTCAAAGTTGGAACAGAGATAGAGCAATTAAAGGAATTTTCTGGTGCTTTGGACCCCCAGGTCAGCCTGAATCAACCTGACTCTCCCAAACGACCAGAAAAGGCTCTTAACTTCTCAAGGGTTCGCCCGCCTATTCCAATTTAGACGCGAGGGGAAGTCATAACCTCGGATAATTTTTTCAGAAGTGCACATAATTCTCTCTCACCTCCGCCGTCCATCTCACTGGCTGAACTTGATATCCAACGAGAGAAATCTGGAGATGCTTATCATTTTATCGTGTATCTCCCTCATCGAGGATACATATACGAATTAGATGGGCTAAAGCGCTCTCCAGTCAGACATGTTGCGTATTCTGAGGGCCCAGAAGGCTGGACTCCCAAAGCCAAAGAGGTGATCGAGGCGAGGATTGCGACATACCCAGCTGGATCGGTGAGTCTTCGGAGCGACAACTCCGTTCACATTTAATTGACTTTTCTTTGTGATGACCAACCCTACATCACTTATCCCCTTTTGGTCCTCGGCTTCGTATCGGTGACCCAGTTGCATTTCAATTTACTTGCTATTCGGGACGATCCGATACCGAAATTAGAGGGGCAACTGGAACAAGCTCAAGCCGAGCATCAAGCAGATCATGCATCTGCCTTGGCCCAACAAATAGCACTAGAGAACGAAAAGAGGGAGCGATGGAAGGTATATTATCGTTATTATTTCCCCAGGGTTTTGTTCATAACCTCCCATTACCGATTGTCCAAAATTAGTTCGAGAATTCTCTCCGTCGGCATAATCATCTCCGTACCATCCACGCATTACTGTTGGCTATGGGTTCGTCTGGCAGGCTGGAAGGCGCCATGGAAAGTGCGAGGCAAAAAATGAAGGATCGAATAGAAATTGCCAGAAAGAATAAAGGTTTAGAAAAGTAACAACGTCGTGTTAGCATCTTTTGTGGGGGGGTGAGTTTTGCGGTCGATTTATTTTGGGATTTCCCATACGTCGGCGCTTTGTTTATACCTGTTTGCTGGCTCCACCTTTGAATGTAACGGAAATTCGTGTCCGTGTCCGACCTATAAATATCGAATCTGATGAATGGAAAACCTAAAAAGTGCTTAGTTTGCGGTTATTTCCGATAGCCCATATTTGGAAATATGTTTCAGTCCCTTGAACCAACGAGATTTTTGAAACATTATACGCAACGACGTTGAACGGCGCCCTTTGTCGTGCCTGCCTAACATTCAACCGCATTGAGGCGCGTGTGGCTTCTGGTCGTGATTCTGATCTTCGTCTTGTGCGCCTTTTCCCCGATGCGCGACGCTCCGACGTCCATTCACTGGAGTGACGCTTCTGGATTTCGATCGAATCGAATCCCTCGGCCGCGGGGTTTGGGGGATATTGCCTCAATTTCATCGTTGCTTAAAATGCCCACCATGTCATCCTCCACAACCCTTCCCTTCGCACCCTTCGTTCGCCATCCTGCCCCCTTCACTGGTTGACCCTGTTCCTACTTTACTCGCCTATAATGCCCCCTACTCGAAATCGTCGATCTGAGGTGTCCTCGGCTCGTTCGGGATCATATGTTTCCCATACTAATACCCCAAAAGTGGGTCGCCCATAATTTTCGGATTGATACAAATTACTTAGACTTGAGGGCTTCATTCTCCAGATACCTTGTACTTGGGAAGGCTGCTCTAGTACGCCGTTTACGCGCGTGAGCGACGTCGCCCGACACGTGAGAGATGTACATCTTCGTCTCAAGTACGTGATAAATACCAAGTTACGTTCATTTCCAAGCTGACTTCATGGAACTTTCAGGAGCTACACGTGCAAATACTGCGGCAGAGGCTTTGCTCAAAAATGCGCGAGGGATACTCATGTCAACACTCAGTGAGCTCGCTTCACCTCTCATCTTGACCTTTCTGACCAATGTTTGGTTTAGCACTGGCGATCGCCCCTTCCCTTGCAACTCTCCTGGTTGTGCGATGACATTCGCCGATCGTTCGGTTCGCTGTCGTCACATGAAGGAACAGCATACCCCTTGCACGGAATCGTTCAAATGCACATTCTGTGCCAAAGTGTACGCCATGTGTGTATATTACCTGAGAAGGACTTTTAAATAATGGTTGCATCACAGATTCAAGCGAAAAGGTGTCCTTCAACAACACATTTTCAAAGTTCACGAGTCGACGCCATCGGATGTTACAGACGTTGACACCCCAACGACCGTTGTTGCGACAACTCCGCTTTCCCCCACGCAAACACCTCCATACTTCCCCGAAATGTCCCTTTTGGATATGGACCAACTTCTCTCCGCAATCTCAGAGCAAAACCCCAGTTTGTATCATTCGACAGTGCCGGGTACATCCACGCTCTCGTGTCCCCCCACGTCACCTCCATGCCCAGAACAACTATTTCTAGCGCCGGATCCTGCTATTTCTCCCCTTTCAACCCTTCAGCACCCCCTCGAACCCTCTTCTCGCTGCGAAAAGGGCCTTCACTATGATGCACAAGCAACGGTTAACTTATCCGACCTTGAACTTTGCAAGCAGCCCGTCACGTCACTTGAAGTCCCCCTGGTGTCGTATTTAAAATCCTCTCCAAAACTCCCATCCATGACCCATTCCTTCAACTCCTTGTTGGGGACATCTTGGACCGTCGCCATGAGACCCGTAGACCCTTCAGAGATGGTCGCAATGGATGATGTGTTCTACCCTTACTACATTCCCAATAGCGTCCCTCTGTCGTCGGGAATCGACGACGTGACGCTCGAGGATTTCATGCGGGCGCCATTGATTGGTTCACTCTATTCGGGAAACGAAACCTGTGCGTTCTAACTCCATGGCACTTCCCATTCGCGTACTTTTGGTTTGGGTTGGTTTGTTGTTGATTTTCATCCATCTCTACTTTCATCGTAACCCTCATTTTTACAAGGTTGCTTTTATCTTCTGATTTTTCTTTTCTGTGCGCAAAGGCCAATACTGTAAGGTACGATCGGGATAAATCAAATCCGTTGTAACACCATAAGTTCCTGTTCAGGAGAAAAGGAGCGCTATATAAAAAGATATCAAATGGGTGATCGGGTCAAAGAGGAGGCTTAAATTCCGAGGACATTGTCCTGCGCACAGTGTGGGAACATGATGTTAACGGAATGAGAACACAAAAATTCGAAGAAAATCTGTTGGAGGGCAGCGCATATAGTGCCCAAAGGCACTAGTGTGGGACCTCTTCCGGACGTTGCCGGAAGGTTGGTCTGACCGGTTAGACCATGTGACTTGTCCCCACAAGTCACACTTCTCTTGGCCATTTCGGACCTATCCGCGAAGGCCACATACATGAGGTGAGCGCGGGATTGAATTGCTAGTAAAGCGTGGCAACTCAGTCTCAAGCAAATATGCGAAAGAGAATGAAACTAAAGAATGTGGTGTTACTAACCTCAGTCTCAAGCAAAGAGAACTGAGGGAAAAAGGAATTGAATGAATGGAAATTCCCATGTAGTTTGGGAGCGGAGTAGTCCGAAATGAATACAAAAGTGAAAAATACTACCATCCGGAATTATCCGAATGTGGCAGTGCAGGTCGTGAGCGGCAAATATTTCTGGTCATTGCAAGGTCACGTGGAAAATATTTATTCTCTATAGCTGGTTATGTAATTAGGTGGAGTTGGCTGTCTCTTTCGAAATTACTTATGTACTTTATACATGTCCTTTGGCTGAGAATTCTTGATAAACCTCATGTACTGCTTCAGGTGGTAGTCCATGATGCCCTTTGTATTTCTTTACTGCCCAGGCAGTCTCACAACCATTCAACCCATGTGTCAGGGCACACCTGCCTGACCCGGGTCCACCCGGACCTGTCAGAACCGTGCGAATCTTCGCTGATGGTAGCCATAGGTGACCGAGCGTTGCCCACTAGTGGAACAGGCGTCCTACACACGACCGAGCTTTAGCGAGGGATAAACCCCACCGATCTCGAGGCCGAGGCTACTTAGGCGAGTGAGCCGGGATTTCGGCTTCAATGACTTGAGGAGGAGCGTTGTGCCTTGTTCTCGACGTGGTCCCGATACTTCAGAAGGTCGGAGGTCTCACGGGGGACAGAGGTAAGCCTAGGGGGTGAATTCTAGTTGATTTCGAACTACAGTACAAGCATTAGTTACAAGCCATATATAAGCGCTAGGGAACTGAATAGGGAATAAGTCGCCAGATCTCGTGGAGATTGCGGGTGGAGAAAAGAAGCAGGAAAACAAACAAAGAGCATGTGTTCAAGACAACGAAGGTCAAGCGTGACCTTCGCTGCGAGATAACAAGGTGCGGCGAAACATGGAACAACGGGTCGCGGCACTCTGTGCCGCTAGGTCGTTCAATGACAAAGAGGAAAGGTGTTGTGGAGAGGTGGCGGGAAGTGGTTAGACGGCGACGGGCGGCGAGCGGAGTGTGCAGGGAGTGTTCGGGCGTGGGAGAAGGTCAGGGAGGAGGTCGTCTGGCCCTGGGGAACGCCGGGTCGTGACAGGACCCACCCAGCCACACCACACCCACTCCCCACTGTCCAACCCTCTCCCTCCTCCTTCCTCCCTCTCCTCCCCTTTCCTTTCTCTCTTTCTTCCCCTTTCTTTATCTCATTCCTCTCATCTTCCCTTTCTTGTTTATTTCCTTCTATCTACACGGACCACCTTCCTTTGTATCAATGTACTATTGACCCGTCTGGCCCACACACCCCGGATGGCTTCCCGCTGTGCCCAGCACGCACGCATGCAGCGGACGCTCTCGGGATCCCCCATGGGGATACCCGGATGCCTGCGGCTGTCTCCGAGGGTGATGTGGCACTTGTCATGTGACTCAAGCCGCATGTACATAAATGTACCTGAAGTGGGAACCGAAGAAGTAACCTTCTTCTCACATTCTCCACTTCAGGTAAGTAGTATAGTTTTCCCTTTTAATAACAATAACACATTCTCCACTTCAGTCTAAGTGGCCAGGGACTGCTGTCCCTTCCCGGACCTGCCAGTACGCACACCTGGTTCGCACCCCGTGAGGGCCCTTCTGCCGGGCGGTACATCCGGACCCCCTCTACCCCGGATGTGTCCCTGACACCATGGCAATAACCATCCATGTATCACAATGAGCGATTTGAAAACCTGAGAATTAATGTTATCTGGAAAGTATGAAAAAATAAAAGGTTTCCTTGTGCATTGATGTGATTGATACAGATTCCAGTGCTTTCTGTAAATTTAGTTTGACATCTTTGACTCTTGAAGAAGGTGGGAACTCACGATAAACATGCTTTGAATACCCCCACACTTGCTCAATAAAATTAAGCTCACAATGGAATTTTGGAAGAAATAGGATGCCAAACCCAGCAGCTTCACAGTGTGTCTGAAGCAGGGATTTGATATCAATGAAATCAGCAGAATGAAAAAGGATATTTTGGCAGCAACATTGTGCTGCCATGCCACTGCATTTGAACCTGTCACACTGAGCATGGAGCCCAGTGACATCATAGCCTTGTTCTTCTAAGAGTTTGGCCATCCCCTTGAAATATCCTGGATAATCAGGGTGGTCATCAGGGTAATAAAGGTGTTGTATGTGACCATCCCATATTGTATCTGCCATACGCTTAGTTGTGGTTTGAGGTTTTCTGTAAGGGGTTGGTGTAGGTGCCAACCCTGGTTAGCCTAGTTCCTCAGGCTGTCAACAAAACTAACTTGTATGAAGTGGGAGGAAAAGGCTAAGTTGCTCTTTCCACTTTCCCACACTATTGTATGTACTTTGTATATACATGTTTATTACAAGACAATTATACAATTATGTAATGGGAAATAAGGGGTGGGGTTACCACTCCTTACATTTTCCATTGGGCTTGTATATGATTGCACCACTCTCATCATGTGCATTCACCAATACTCCCCATGGCTTAGGACCCTTTGGCATCTTGAGTGCTGACAAGGCATTTTCAGCATGTTTGGAGTGAGTACGTGCATTATTGAAGACCAAGACATGATGGTCATTGGGGTAATGCTCTGTCAAGATCTGCATTGCGTTTGATGCTTGTTCAATTACACCATCACTTGTGAAGTATCCATCGCGATTACTGTACTAACACGACCAACAACCGGTCATTTCACGCGTCACACGAAGGTCTTGGATTGAAATAAAAATCAACACAACTGAATTGATTGGGTGCCTCCGGCAATTCCCGGAGACCGTGGGAACCAGTTGTTGGTCGTGTGAGTACAGTACTCCCCAGTCTGAGTAGGACCTGAGCTGTATGATCACCACCTTTGAGCCAGCCATAATTGGCTGAGTGTCAGGGCCTGGCCTTGGACTCAGAGGCTCCCTGACCTCAACCCCCATCTAACCTGTCCTCACTATGTGGGGCATGAGATGTTGTAAGCGCATGGTTATAAGCGCCTCACACTCCCGGTCCATCACACAAATACACTTTAATGAGCTATATTGTTAACGGGGGAGTAAAGGCTGGGTTGCCTTTCCTCCTACCCGTGCATCTTATATACTTGTATATACATGATGTAATGTGGCTTCAATACATATTCCTTACATCCTCCTCCCTTGCGATATTAAATATCGCACAGAAAGGAAGGGTAACAAAAAGAAGAAAAGTAAAGTAAAGGTGAAGAAGCCTCCACATTCCCGACTTATCGGGAATAAATCAAAATAAACAATGAAAGCGAAGGCAATTAGGCCTCCACTCTTCAGTGTATAGACAAGTATAACACAAAGGCAATTAGGCCTTCATGGCACGTTCCTACATGTATGGATGGAGGTAGTTGCACAGGAGCAGTGGTAGGAACCACTGGGCACTGTGACCCCAAAAAGGTCAAAGCACGTGGGTGCTCCATGAACTGGCACCCAGCTTGGGCTGGTAAGCGATTTTCTCCACTTAGAACTGGTGGGGGAGTGGTCACAGGAACTGTCTCTGGCCTCTCGGAATGAGAGGAACAGGCTGGGACTGGAGATCTGACAGCTCCAGAGAAAATCGACGTGCAGGGCACATCGATGAGCTGGCACTCAGCAGAAGCTGAGCTGCCCCCATTCTGGCATGAAACAGGATGGAAGACAGTTGAGTAAACTGTCTTAGACCTCTCAGAACCAGAGGAGATAGCATGGGCTGGGGATTTAACCAGCCCAGAAAAAGACGAAGCGCGGGGCACTTCAGACAGCGGGCACTCAGCAGATGCTGAGATGTCCTTATTCCAACGTGAAACCAGTCAGAAGATGGTTGAACGGACCATTGTTGACCTCTCGGAGTGAGAGGGAAGCTCAGGAGGTAGGGGAGGTGGAAGTTGGCAAGCCTTTGGAAAGAAGGCATGCCAATGTGTCAGGGCACATCTCTGGGTTGCTAGTGTAAGTAGCGCAGCGCCACATGGCCCATATCCCCATCAGGTTCTTCTTCTTTTCCGCTTCTGATCTTCTATTTGATCCAGTCACACGGTATCGGTTATGATGCCATGTGATCTTCTATCATCTTTGATCCGCTCCTACCGGTTATTAGTTAGTTGGCTAGTTACTGTCTCTACCATGTACATATACATCCTTTGCTGGCATGGGCATGTCCCCCAGCTTTGCTATCAACTTGGTTTTGGGGGCATCCTTTGTTGCGAGCATGCATGACCCTGACACAATGATGCACCCGGTTTGGAAAAATATCTTTTCAAACAACCTCGAAACTCTTCAGAGGTCATTGAAGGCCCTAGCAGCCGCGCAGATCTTCGAAAGTTGGTGGAGATCTGCTGCCAGGTTGCCACTGAGTGGTGTGTAGGTGCACGTCTGGGAATGTCCACGCACGGTTTGAAGAACATGATGTGACAGTGCCTAATGCGGACCTATTGGTCGCCTCAGTACACCTTATTGGGGCAGGCAGAGGCATGTAAGGGACCCAGGAAGGTCTCCCAGATGCGTCAGAAGCACCGATCTGATTAAGATTGGCTGGATTGGTCATGGAATCATACGTGCTTTTGTGTGCAAATCTGGCCTTATGCAGGCCAGTGGGAAAACCTGCCACCCTTCTAGACTCCATGTCATAGAAGGCAGATTGACCAGCTACTGCTGGTTTTGTTGGCATCTTGCCCCATGAGGGAGCCAACACTTCGCACAAGTGATCAGCACACACGAATAGTGCGTGCAGCGATGCCTGTGAGAATATAGCCTAAGAAGCTTAAAAAAGTGTAAGGTCGGTGTAGGTGCCAACCTTGTATCTCCTCACTCCTCAAGTCCGTCAAAGATATAAGCTTGAATAGAGCTATATTTCAACGAGGTAGAGGAAAGGAGTATAACTCCATTCATCATACCCTGCATCATTTATATATGTAATTACATGTGTTGTATGTTATTTATAGCAGGGCATTCCTTACAGATGTATAGTAAAAGAAAGTGAAATATGTACACTTGCCTATGTGGGGCATGAGATGAGAAGAAGGGTAAAGGTCTCATCTCCCCGCATGGTTGCTATATAAAGGAATGGGTCACATGCCCACAACTATACAGCTCCTAGAGTTGTGTAGTGTGACCCGGAGGGAACATCCATGTTACAGGAATGGGTTCCGGGGAACCCAACCTGAGCCGTTCTGCTCACAGACGGAGGTGGCTGCATAGCTGTTGAGGGGAGAGCAGGAGATCCGAGGCCAGGTGGGCTAACGGTAACTTGGCACTCTGAGGAGCGTACTGGCAGCGGGTGTGGTGGTCTGCTAACGGTGACTTGGCACTCCGAGGAGCATACCGGCAGCGGGTATAGTGGGGGCTCCTTGGGGGAGCCACCTAACAGTCAGCTAGCAGTGACTTGGCGCTCATGTGAGTGTACCGGTAGCGTGGGTAGTTGGCACTCCTTGAGGGAGTAGCCCAGTGGTCGACTATCGGTTACTTGGCGCTCAGGGGAGCGTACCGGTAGCGGGATTTGTTGGGACAGGCAGGTTGGTTGACCAGTGCACGGTAGTGAGTGACCGTGGGAATTTGGGCCCGCGGGTACGTGGCCAGGCATCCTGGGGCTGCCTGAGTCACTTCTCCCTCCCAAGAAGGGAGGTAGGGTTGTAGGACCCAGTAGGGTACTACAGGAAGGGTAGGAATGGGAGCTCAACCACCCAGTGGGGGGGTGGGAGCAGGAAGGGTGAGGTCCGGTGTCTGAGCACTCACCGGGCCGTTGAGGTTTTCTCACAGATTGTAAGAATATCGATGTAGACATCGATATGGACCAAGTCAGATATTACAGAGAAGGCTTACAGTGGTGGCACAATGGTGTGGCAGTTACAATCACGGTACAAGGTTTTGTGGGTTATGTATTAGATGAAGAAAGACATTTTTTGGCATCTGCCTTACACATCATATGACTTCTAACTATCTAATATAAAAGTCACAATGGTCAAGGGAAGTCCCTTGAAACTCAACAAATTCCCCAGCCAGCACCAAAACCCAGTGGGAAAGCTTGGCATGGGGTTTGACAGTGAAATAAAGGTGAAGGGACCAAAGGCTTGATTGTTCATAGTCACGGACCATAAGATTCTAGGTCCATTCCTATAACAGGGCATGCCCTGACAGTAATGTAGTGGGATATGCTGCTCTGTCACATGTTGGAATTTGTACACGTGGTCTTGGGAACCTAAATGCTAAAATATGGACATTCTGGGAGTCGAACTGCAGAACCCTGCATAGGTACCAAGAGTGTGTTACCATTACACTAAATGCCCGCATTAGGCGGAGGTGGTTTCTAACACACCCCCTTCACATTGGATTGAGCCCGTGATCCACATGTGACCCTAACCACCAGGCTTCCAACAGCCCGTGAGCCATCACCCCCTGAATTCATATTCAGGCCGGACTTACTGTTGGAGTTACAACGACACGTGACTCACTAACCAAACTCACATGATCTTACTTTTCGTTTCCGTTGTATTGATACCGTGACTGCATTGTATATAGGTAATTGTTTGGGTCTACTTTCCTTTTCTCCTCAGTTCTTCATTAACGGAGACTGAGGTTAGTATCATTGCTTTTAGTTAGTTGTTACATTACTTACTCTGTACTCTTCTGTACTATAGCTCCCGCTTTAGGTTAGTACTAAATGTAGTAATTCAGTTCTTCATTAACGGAGACTGAGCTCCCGCTTTAGCCCTCCTATTAGGTTATGAGCCCAGCGGCTCTCTAATTCTAACCAGAAAGAACTCCCATCAATCCAGTATCAATCATGACCACCATTTCCCACAAAGTCGATACCAGAATCTTCGAGAATGACCGGCTACGAGCCGATGGATCAAACTACGGAACTTGGAAATCAATGATCGAACTCGTACTGGAGAATCACCACTTACTGGAATACATTGATGGTTCAATCCCTAAACCTTCCTCCACTCCCCCTGCTCCCGCACCCACTACTGCGCCTGCCAATACTGGTACAGGTTCAGGAAACACTCCCCCTGCTACTCCTGCTCCACAACCCAGCACCGCGTTAACTCCACTCCAAATATGGAAAGAGGGTAATTCTGCGGCTTTACTCCAACTTGTCGTGTCCGTCGATGAGGAAGTCAAACTCCTCATAAAGGGTATCAAAGAAGCTCCTATAGCATGGGTGGAAATCAAAAAGAAGTTTGAAGGAAAAGGCGCGAAGTCTGTCTTTTACCTTATGAAGAAACTCTTCCGCACCGTTATGCTTCCCGAAAAGGATATCTACAGTCAAATTCAGGAGCTAAAGGATTTGTTCATTAAACTCGACTCACTTGGAACCAATATTAGCGAGGAAATCCAGACAGTTGCCATACTCATGGCACTTCCGGAAGAGTGGGAGATGATTCAGGAAATTCTCCTGAATAAGGACAAACTTACCCTGCAAGATACAATAGATGCGATCCTCGTACATGAGAGTAAACTCAAGCACAAGCAGGAAACTGCTATGCTAGTCCGAGTTGGGAAGGGAACCCCGAAAGGGAAGGCCTCTTCAGGCCAGCTGAGTCAGAGATCTAGGGAGGGAAACAAATTAACGTGCGGCAACTGCAAGAAAGAGGGGCACACTGCAGAGCAATGTTGGGCAGAAGGAGGTGGGGCAGAAGGGAAAGCCCCAAAGGGAAGAGGTCCGAGACGGAAGAAGTCGGGGAAAGGGCAATCAGCTAAAGTAGCTGAAGCCGAAGAATCAGGAGAGGGGTTATTGGTATACCTCGCGCATGAGACCCTCAAGTCTGAGACTGCACTAGTAGCCTCAAAAACTTCCCCCTTCACCCACTTTGTCATTGACACAGGGGCTTCATCGCATATGACCCCCGACTCCTCAATGTTCTCGACTTATCAGAAACTCACTCACCCAAAGAAGATCAAAACCGCTGACGCTTATATTGACGCAGTTGGTATTGGTGATATCGAGGTCCAAACATTCATGGGAGATCAATCCCATCCTGGCCGATTCACAAATGTTCTTCATGTGCCCCACTTAAACGAAAATCTTCTATCTGGCCGACAACTTGCGAAGAATGGTCTCAGAACCATTATTGAGGATGACCGCATTGACATCGTAAATTCCAAATCTGGAAGAGTCGTTAATCGCGCATACCCACACGGAAGTCTCTATAGACTCCGGGTAAAGATCATGTATCCCGAAACTGCAAAGTTTTGTCGAGTCGAAGTTGCAGAGGATGATGAGCACGCACTCACGACCCAAACCATGTCAACTTCCAAAGCCAGCCTAGCCCTATGGCACCGGAGGCTTGGACACGTTACCGAGGATACAATCCTAAACATGGAGAAACATGGGTCAGTGGGCGAAATGGAAATTACGGAGAAAGGAAAGGGACGCTGCATACCTTGCCTAAAGGGAAAGCAAACACGCGATCCAATCCCTAAATCCACCTCAACCCGCTCATCCGAACCACTAGGCCGAGTCTTTAGCGACTTATGCGGCCCAATCACTCCAGAGACCTGCGAGGGTCACCGTTATTTCATCACTTTCACCGACGATTATAGCCGGTACACCCATATCGGACTTGCAAAGACCAAGGACTCAGCGCTAAATCTATTCAAAGCCTGGAAAGCGAAAGCTGAAAAGGAATCTGGAAGAAAGGTTAAAACCCTGCACACAGATGGAGGTGGCGAATACACATCCGCCGACTTCAAAACTTACCTTGAGTCCGAGGGAATCACCCACGAGATCACAAACGCCTACACCCCGCAACAGAACGGAGTTGCCGAAAGGGTAAACCGCACTCTAAATGACCGCGCACGGTCAATGCTGGAAGATGCGAAAGAAGTGCTTAAAGTCAAGCAACTTCCTCCGAGTTTCTGGGGTATTGCCATACGACATGCTGTCTGGATTAAGAACCGGGTATTAACCCGAGCTCTAAACCAGAACCAGACACCCTTCGAGGCATATTTCGGTCGAAAACCTTCACTCAAATCACTGCGACTATTCGGATGTGTTGCCTATGCACACATTCCCCAAAAGTTTCAAACGAAACTTGGGGCCCGGACAGTCAAGTGTATTCACGTTGGGTTTGCCGAAGACAAAAGAGCGTACTTGTTGTGGGACCGTGCTAAACGCCGGATGATAGAGTCGAGGGACGTTGAATTTATTGAGGGAGGTGAACATGAGAGGGTGAGGGTGAATGTAGATGATGAGGAAGAGGGAGTGGAAGACGAAGTTGGAAGCCCTAAAGGAAGTCCGAGTAGTCAGAATGCTGTTTCAGGGGGGACAAGGACGGAAATGGCGAGAATGATACAAAGATCAACTCACCTAACGTACCCAAGAACCCGTCAATCGAGAACCAACATTCCGACCTTAATCCTAAACCCAACACCGCTCCGAACCCAAATCCCAATCCAGACCCAAATCCTACTCTAACTCCACCACTCCGTCGGACGACTCGTAAGAACGCTGGAAAGCGACCCATCAGACCGGATGAAGATCCGAAGATGGATTTGGGTTCTAGATGCACCCAAGTAACCATGCAACCAATCCCGAATGCGGAAACAGTGGGCGATTCTGAAAAGAATACAACTTCAGTGGGCGAAAATGAAGAGAAAGTTGAAACACTCAACTTTGCTATCATGCGCGATGGCGAAGAATTCGCCTATGTTGCAGCAACCTCTCCCCGGAGTTACCACAAAGCAATGAAAAGGAATGATGCTGATGGCTGGACGGCAGCGATAACCGAAGAATATCAGAACCTTGTCAACCGAAAGGTATTCGAGGAAACCGATGTTCCCGAAGGCATTCGAGTCCACGATGGCCGATTGGTTTTTGCCGAGAAAACTAATGCCGAAGGAGAAATCGTAAAAAAGAAAGTTAGACTGGTGGCAAAAGGATATACCGAGGTTCTGGGAGTGGACTACTTCCAGACTTACTCACCCACACTTGGCCGCGACACTTTATTTGCGTGCCTCACCTATGCCGCTGGACACGACCTCGAAATCCACCAGTTAGATGCCGTCGCCACTTACCTGAATAGTGACCTCCAGGAGGAGATCTACATCAAACCTCCTGCCGGAGTCCTGACAACACCGGGAAAGGTGTGGTTGCTGAAGAAGGCCCTGTATGGCTTAAAGCAAGCTGGCCTAGAATGGTACCGCACACTCCGAAAGCACCTAAAGTCACTTGGATATCAGCAATCTGGATACGATCCTTGTTTATATTACGCGGATCACTCACGCTTCATTCTCGTCTATGTTGACGATTTGTTACTCGTTGCTCCGAAGTCCGAGTTGGCCAACATGAAGGCCGAGGTTACCGGAAAATTCGAGATGCGGGACCTAGGAGAAGTCCATTGGTTTTTAGCGATGGAAATCACACGCGATAGAGCTGCACGTACTATTACGATAAGCCAGCGACAATACGTCACCGACATCCTTGCGCGATTCAGGCTGGAAAAAGCACAACCAATGAGTACCCCAATGGCCGCAAATTTAAAACTTGAAAAGTTGAACTCACCAGAAATCGACCAAACGCTATACCAATCTATGCTCGGATCGCTAATGTACGCAGCGATTAGCACTCGTCCTGATATATCCTTCGCCGTTGGATTGTTATCTCAACACGCTGTGGCCCCTGGACAACAACATCTATCCGCTATCAAGCAGGTATACCGATATCTAAACGGGACGCGCGACCTTGCACTGACGTTTGATGGAAAGCGATTGGACAAGGGTTTGTGTGGATTTTCCGATGCGGATTGGGCTGGAGATCCTAGCACAAGAAGGTCAGTATCTGGATACTGCTTCATATTCGGTGGTGCCGCAGTAGCGTGGTCTTCAAAGAAGCAACCCACGATAGCGCTATCAAGCACCGAGGCCGAATATATGGCCACCACGCATGCAGGGAAAGAGGCTACTTATCTGGATCATCTACTCGACAACTCCGACATATCCTCCCAAAAACCCATCACCATCTTCGTCGATAATCAATCAGTGCTTGCCATTGCCGAAAATCCTATATTCCATGCGCGAACAAAACACATTGATGTCAGACACCATTGGATCCGCGAAAAAATCGAAACTGGTACCTTGAGGCTGGAATATGTCCCTACTGCCGATCAAGTGGCAGATATATTCACAAAGCCATTACCCGCATCAAAATTCGAGAAGCTCAGATCGAGTTTGGGATTGGGATGAGTCAACAAGCGTTGAGTGGGCATGTTGGAGTTACAACGACGCGTGACTCACTAACCAAACTCACATGATCTTACTTTTCGTTTCCATTGTATTGATACCGTGACTGCATTGTATATAGGTAATTGTTTGGGTCTACTTTCCTTTTCTCCTCAGTTCTTCATTAACGGAGACTGAGGTTAGTATCATTGCTTTTAGTTAGTTGTTACATTACTTACTCTGTACTCTTCTGTACTATAGCTCCCGCTTTAGGTTAGTACTAAACGTAGTAATTCAGTTCTTCATTAACGGAGACTGAGCTCCTGCTTTAGCCCTCCTATTACTTACTGCTAATCTCCTACATGTCCGCATCATGTGGTCTGAAGCAGCCAGATTTGGGTCCTTAGTGCTCTGAGCTACACCCCCTGAAACTTTGTCAGGCTGGCTAATTTAATGCTTGACTTCACATGCCCATCTCACGTGGCAGCAACCGGATTTGGGTGTGCTCGTGTCAGGGCATGCCCCGCCCGACCCTCGCTCTGCTCCCCCACTCCGCACCGCTTCTCCCCCTTCCTTTCTCCTTTCCCCTTTCTTTCTTTCTTTCTCACATGGACCACCTTTCCCGCTGCTCGATGTATCACCAGCGCACACGCCCATTTCCCCTCTTGTATCTCACTGTTCCTATATCGCCACCATCACCACTGCACTTACCCCACACCCACAGCGGGCCCTCTCGGGATCTCCCGCAGAGGCACCCGGAGAGCCATGGCTGTGTGCAAGGGTGATGTGGCGCGCCCCACGTGACTGATCCTGCATGTATATAATAACAGCTGGAGTGGGAACCGAAGAAGTAGCCTTCTTCTCACATTCCCACTTCAGGCAAGTAGTGTAGCCTTCCCTTTTAATAATAACTCACATTCCCACTTCAGACTAAGTGGTCGGGGACGCTCACCCCACGACGAGATCGCTGCTATGCACAGCTGCTACTCGTCCCACCGAGTCCCGCACGCCGGGATCTCGCCGCTTTCGGAGCTGTCCCTGACAGCTTGGTGACTTCTGTAGAATGTCCACCATGTTGGAATTTGTACACATGGTCTTGGGAACCTAAATGCTAAAATATGGACATTCTGGGAGTCGAACCGCAGAACCCTGCATAGGTACCAAGAGTGTGTTACCATTACACTAAATGCCTGCATTAGGCGGAGGTGGTTTCTAACATCACATGCCAATGCGACTGCGGGGTAACAAATATGATATCAACAACAACAACAACACCAGAGGGTCGTCCAGGAGGTCTTGGAGACACTGTGGAAGAGGAAGCTTTTCCTGAAGCTGGAGAAGTGTCAGAGACTGGAGTATTGTCAGAGACGGAAGTACTGTCAGAGTCGGAACACTGTCAGAAGGTGGATAGAAGGCGGATTGGGTTCTGTCTGAGTTGAGGTCGGAGGTGATGCAGAGGTCTGTTGGAGCACGCATGCGGATATGCGGGCGGAAATATGCGGCGCATCCGGAAGTGCTGTTCAAGGTTAGCAGAGTGGGATCGCGGCCTCAGCGACTCAGGTGGAGTGCTGTGCCCTGAGCTTGATGTTTGGGGGAGATCCCATATTTACGGATTGACACTCACAGCGGACTTCAAACAAGACTTGCAGGTGGAGCGGACCTGTAGGAGGAGCGCGGACTCCGTGAGCACGGACTCAGAGGGGGGAAGCCCCCTTTGCAGAAGGAGAGACTCAGACCAGACAGGGGGGGTACTCTAGTTGATTTCAGACTGAGGTCTCCGAAAGTATTTACAAGGTATAAGTAGATAAGAGAAATCAAAAGAGGGACCAGTCGGTCCGGTGCGGAAATAAGCGGAGATGAGCGGGGACTTGTCAAACTAAACCAAGGACAAGAACCTGGGAAATGGGAGGCAAGGAATGAATAAAGTCAAAGCAGATCAAGTACCAATATTGACAGATTAAATGAATGAATAGAAAAGTGCAATAGCACATGGATCAAATGCCAATATTGGGGTGAACATAATAGGCACTCGGCAAGGAATGAATGTTATGTTGCTGAGTGACAAAAATGGCCAGAGGACAAAAGAGGAGGTCAGCGTGCGGCACCAATACAAGTCCGCAAATAAGCGGGGTCGGTGCGGTGCCGACACAAGTCCACGAACAGAGGTTGATCTGTCAGCACTGTCACACAAGGACAGCATGAAGGCCAACAGAGATACAGAGGGGATTGGGAGTGTTGACCTGACCAGAGGTGTCAAGGGCAACCAGAAGTGGCCAGAGGGTGCAGAGATGGGCAGAGGGCATGGAGTGGGCAGAGGGTGCGGAATGCATGGAAGTGGGGCATGGCTGTGACCACATAGTGGGAAGCAATGAGTGTGGTTCAGATGGAGACAAGGCTGGCATAGGAACTGGAGGGACTGAATGCCGGGAGCGCCAAGGGCTCGGGAACTGGAGGTAAGGTTGGAATGCCGGCAGGGTCTAGGTTCTGATTGTTGGCCAAGTCTCACACAATAAGGCAGGGGGCCAGACACCAGGTTGGGGGCTGGTTAGGATGGGTTTCGGGTTGGCGGATTCGCCTATCGGCATTGGTTCGCTGCTGACAGAGTCCCGGGATTTGTTGGTCATGACAAGAAGTGCAAGTCCAAGCAGACACAGATCGAGTACCTCAGACTTGTCATCTCTGAGGGAAGCATCGCAATGGACCCTGTGAAGATCCAGGGAGTCCTTGACTGGCCAGCCCTGACCAAGGTGAAGGAAGTGCAGTCCTTCCTAGGGTTTGTGAATTTCTACCACTGGTTCATCAAGGACTTCTCAGAGAAGTGTCAGGGCACACTGCCGCCGCCGCCGCCTCCTTTTCC
Organism: Cantharellus anzutake; assembly: GCF_015039405.1. NCBI lineage: Eukaryota > Fungi > Basidiomycota > Agaricomycetes > Cantharellales > Hydnaceae > Cantharellus > Cantharellus anzutake. The sequence continues at coordinate 111,536 of NW_024067104.1, forward strand.
TTTTGTCCCATCCTCTCATTCTCTCTTCTTTCCTTCTTCTCTTTTTCTATCTTTATACAGACGACCTCTCTTTCTTTCCTACCCTTGTAGCACGGATGCATCTGACGCTGAGCACCCCGTAGGGGCACCGCAATGCCGGATGTGCCACGCACTTCTACTTGTACTTCCCCTCCAACACTCGGGATCGACCGCAGAACCACCCGTGGTAACCCGGCTTCGTCCGAGGGTGACGTGGCACCTCCACGTGACCCATTCACACATGTATATAAACTAAGCCGAAGCAGGACCGAAGAAGTAACCTTCTTCTCATTTCCCACTTCAGGCAAGTACCCTAGTTTAGTCTGGCTTCCCACCCTAATAACAATACATTTCCCACTTCAGCCTAAGAAGCCACACAGGGACGTTGTCAGGGCATGCCCCGACATGCCCCGCCCGATCCCCGCTCCGCCTCCCCGCTCCGCACCGCCTCTCCCTCCTCTCCCTCTTCCTTCCTCCTGTTCTCCTTTCCTCTTTTCTTTCTTTCTCTCTTTCTCTTACACGGACCACCTTTCTCTCTGCTCAATGTATCATCGGCACACACGCCCATCTCCCCTCCTGTATCTTACATCCCTACACTGCCGCCACCGCCGCCGCGCTCGCCTTGCACCCTCAGTGGGCCCTCTCGGGATCTTCCGTGGAAGCACCCAGAGAGCCGTGGCTGTGTGCAAGGGTGACGTGGCGCACCCCACGTGATCATTCCCGCATGTATATAATAACAGCTGGAGTGGGAACCGAAGAAGTAGCCTTCTTCTCACATTTCCACTTCAGGCAAGTAGTGTAGCATTCCCCTTTAATGATGACTCACATTTCCACTTCAGACTAAGTGGTCGGGGACGCTCACCCCACGACGGGATCGCCGCTACGCATAGCCGTCATCCGTCCCACCGAGTCCCGCACGCCGGGACCTCGCCGCTTTCGGAGCTGTCCCTGACAGACGTAAGCCCAAGTAAGGGCTGTCCACTATACGGTCTCACCGCCCCGCCGCTGTCCAGGCCGCTAGCGCTGAGCACTATGCCACTACCTCTGCCTTCCTCGAGCCGTCCCTGACAAGAAGGCACACCCACTCCATGCGCTGACCCGAAAGACCAAGGTCTGGAGCTGGGGCCTGGACAAGGACCATGCCTTCCATGCCCTTAAGGAGGCCATCACCACTGCCCCTGTCCTCTCCTTCCCCACCGATTCCGGCTGCTTCAGGCTCAAATGCAACACCTCCAACTTCGCAACCGGTGCAGTCCTCTCCCAGCTCCAGTCGGATGGGGAGTTCCACCCAGTGGCATTCATGTCTAAAAGCTTTACCGATGTGGAACACAACTATGAGGTATATGACAAGGAGATGCTTGCGATCATCCGAGCCCTCAAGGAGTGGCGGCACTTTCTGGAGGGCACCAGAGAGAGTTGAGATCTACATGGACCACTGCAACCTGGGGTACTTCTGCATGGCTCAGAGCTGAACCAGCACCAAGCACAGTGGTCTCTCTTCCTCTCCCACTTCTACTTTACCCTCATCCACTTCCCAGGGAAACTCATGGGGAAACCAGACATGCTCTCACGATGTGCTGACCACCTGAAGGGGAGAGACAACAATGAGGGGTTGTCAGGGTTGTGCGTGCTCGCAACGAAGGATGCCCCAGAAACCTAATTGATATCAAAGCTGGGGGACATGCCCATCCCAGCACACGGTCATATATACACGGTAGAGGCGGTAACTAGTCAACTAGCTAATAACCGGTAGTATTGGATCAAGAATGATAGAAGATCATGCGGCATCATAACCGACAGCCGCAGATCGGATCAGATCGGAGATGAAGAGGAAGAAAAGAAGTAGAAGTTGATGGAGATACGGGTCATGTGGCAATGCGCTACTTACGCTAGCGACCCGAAGGCATGCCCTGACAGGGGTTGACGCTCCTCCAACCAACCTGGTTTGAAGCCCAGGCAACAGAGGCGATCTCAGTGGAGGGTGAAGAGGTGGGCATTCTGGAAAGGATATGTGAGGCAAAGGGCCACAACGAAAGGGTAGTGAAAGCCATGCAGGAACTGGGAGAGGGGATGCTGAGGTCAGATGAATGGGAGAAGCAGGGAGAGTTGGTCCTGTACCAGGGGAGGGTGTATGTACCGAAAGACCCGCAGCTTCACCATGACCTGGTATGGCTACATCATGATGCATGGGCAACAGGACACCTTGGGTTGTTATGGGGATGGGGGGAAATCCCCATTCCTTGATCCGTTCTTATAGCGGGATGATGAACGTCATATCTAGTCTGTACCATAATGGGATATGTAATCGATGAGTGATCCCAGTCTTGCATGGGAGTGGATGATCGAATTCCCATCGATCGTGATTGGTGATGTAGTGAGCTATTAAGGAATTGATGGTAGGTAGTCGGAGAGACCAGGACAGACAGGTCAGCCACGGGTACTTGGCACTCCTCAATGGAGCGTACCATGTGCGAGGTTGCGACTCGTGAGGTGGGTGAGAACTTCGTATAACTGCCATCGGGTACTTGGCGTTCGCAGCGTGAACGTACCGGTAGCGGGTTGATATCATGAGCGTGCAATGAGGATTGACTAACGGTGTCATATCCGTGCATACCCGACCCCGACCCGACTTCCGGACCTCCACCCTCTTCACCTCCGGAGTCATAACCTACCGCTGCCATTCCGATACCCACCTTCGGTCCTGGCAACACACCTCCTTACCTCTCCGACCCTATCTCCGTCCGCTCCGATACTCATCTCGGACCGAACACCGCCCCTCTCGCCACCCTCCTACGCTTCCCCCGTCCGCTCCGATACTCACCTTCGGACCTGACTACTCTCCTTTCCGCTACTCCTTCTCCCTTACCTTTCCCCTCTCTCCTCCCTCTGTTACTCCTCCGCCACCCTTCCGCCAAGTTATGACCTTCCACCGCTGTCCCGTACTTCGCACTCGGACACCGCTCGTACCTTGCTCCGAGCCTCCGTCATAGTCCCTACCTCGGACTTTGACTCCACCTTGGTCTTAGTCCATTGCATTGGTGACCTCATACTACGTAAACACCATTGCCAATATCCCTCAGACTTTCAACCCCGCCTCCGTAACCTCCGTAACCTCCGCAACCCCCGAGCTTCACGGATCACCTTCGGCCCTCTCGCTGCTTGTAATGTATTTCTCGCGTTTTCCCCTCACCCCTATTTGGACTACTGCTTCTTCCTATTCTAGCCAGTTAGTCATCATCCCCACTTCCCCTCATCCTCCTGCCCCTCTGGGCCTCGCCCTCCCTACCTCCTTTCGGATGTATCACAGGTCCTGCCTTATGACCTTCGGTACCGCTCCGCTTCTTCTACCCTTTGTTCCCGTTCGGACGTCTTCGTTCCGATTCGGTTACCCTTTGTTCTCCTTGTGCTTTTGCCCCTTCCATTATATATATCGGCGCTTGTACATACTCGTTTTGGTTTAGTCCGAAATCGACCTGAAATGCCCCCAAGAGACTTCCTGCTCACCTACTGTGAAATTAAGGACCAAATGGACAAACAGCAATGGCACAGCGCTCCGCTTGAGTCGCTGAGGCCAAGGTCCCTCCACGCTAAGTCTCCGATTCCACTCCGGAGTCGTCTGTTTCTGCCCGGTTCTAACAGTAGCAAATTAACTGTTTTGTGTTTACACTTTGAAATCTGGAGTGTTAACCAGCTCTCCTGTTGAAATATTTACTTAATATTCTCTCCCTAATTGCTGCCTTTTACTACAGTGGCAATCTTAACTGTATATCACTTTTTCGCACTGGAGTGACAACCAGAAATGCTTGAGAAAAATAATACTCTATTTTCTTACTTCTCTAAGGGGGGGAGCGAAAAGTCGCAGAAAGGGTCTCCCTTTTATACTCCTTGGGTCACCTTCCTTTTTCACGCTCTACCTTCTATTTACAGGATTTATTTACAGTGTATTTTTCTCAAACTGAATAAAAAATGAAATTTTCACACTATAGTTCTACTGTGCTTTTGCTGCGCTGAACTGCGGTTCTACTGCAGTCAGACTGTGCCTAGAATCCTTATTGTCCTCCCTCACCTAAGCTATTTTAATGGTTAATTAGAACTTGGCTGCGCTGCATTTGCCACAGTTACCTATTTCAAATTCCCTATATATACCATTAAATTTGCTATGACTCGATGATTCTGAATTCAAACTTTGCATTACTATGCGTATGGCTGTGCTGAGACCTTCAGCTGATTTATTCCATTTTTATTTAGTGACATTTAGTTAAAATGAGACTGAAATGGTAAATGAGTGAATTATTCAGGTTTAAAACTGAAAGAAAAAGTTGCTAGTAGTCAAGAATTACTCAAACAAATGTGTTATAGCTCTCCACCTCATTAGAATATTGTTCCCTAAAATTCCCGCCATGGTCCGTCGTAGTTTAGTGGTTTTCGTGAATTTCGTTCATATTCCCTGATTCCCCTTTGTATTATCACATCCTAATCCTCCATATGTATTGTTCGTTGTTATAGTAGGTCGTCCTTGAAGATATCATATTTTTATGTATTTTATTTAGGACTCTGGACCTCTTGAAGCTGTTTTCCCACGCGTTTCCAGGTTTCTAACTTCATGTCCCTACATTTCTGGATGTTTTCTCACGTTCTTGGTATCATAAATTTTCATTTATTCCCACCTTTCCAATGGTACTAAGGTTGTGTCCTATTTCCTGGTATTCATTGAGTTAGCAAAAGTTCGCACGGACATTCGGTAATCACGTGCATTGTTCCCATAGTCGTTCGTATGCGGGCGCCATTTCCGTTTAATTGTTCGGGATTTACGATATGCGCAGGTTTTTATTTCTTTCATATGGGCTTCTGTGATTTATTTCAGATTTTTCCCTCATGATCTAAGGTTGTTTTGCACTTTCCATGCTTTGTTTTGACCGGGCTCTTCCTTATTTGGACGGAAGTTGGTCTTCGCGATCTGCTGAAGTGTGGATCTCGGTTCCGATGGCCGGTTCCTGCGCATCGCCACCCTCACATGTCATTACACATGATGCGGATTTCTATATTCCCGTCATGGGTATAACTTCACAACGGCTGGACCGTTTGGGCTGAAAATTTGCATAACTATAGTTCCCCATTTTTCATAATTTCCGTGTAAATTTCGTTGTATGTTTTAATTATGGATCCTACGCAAACATCGTCTTTTCCCTGAGCTCGGACTTTTGATGTTGCTATTCCCATTATTGGATATCTCATTAACGCATGATCCTTTTATTATGAAAATTTGGGAGGATTAAGATTAGATCCCTTCCTTTCTAATGCCTTATCAAGCTTGTCTCGGTCGTTACTGGTTAATTTTCGCGTTTGCCTTTTAGATATTGTCCTCGTTTTGCAGGAGTTTTAGTCATATCTCCGTCGTTTATGGGTAGTTTCCCCTGTAATTACTCTCATTGGGTCCGTTTGGGGGACATCTACATTTCCTATTATAAACACGACTTTGAATTTTGCATTAGTTCCTGAGGAATCCTTGTTCCATGGTACTTCCATCCTTGGCTACGTGTGCGGACGTGGGAAAGTAGTTTCCGTGGAGGTTCTCTGATTGTTTTTATAGTCAAATCTTGGTCGATTGTCCTAATTCTTGTTTTAATATTTGCTATAAATTCCCCCGGGAATTCCGTCTCGTTGATGGTAAGCTTGAAGTATTTTTGCTATTTTTCTTTCTTTCGATTTATCGTGTATAGTCATAATAATTCGTAAAAATTCGTAAAAATTCGTGTCCTTCTGTTTTTCTCATATCTACTTGTCATATGAGGTTTTGTGATTTATCTGGCATATTTCCATAATGGGTTTCCATAGTGTGACCGTTATTTCTCCTACAGCGGACGTGGGAAAGTAGTTTCCATGGAGGTTCTCTGATTGTTTTTATAGTCAAATCTTGGTCAATTGTCCTAATTCTTTGTTTAATATTTGCTATAAATTCCCCCGAGAATTCCGTCTTGTTGATGCTAAGCTTGAAGTATTTTTGCTAATTTTCTTTCTTCCAATTTATCGTGTATAATCGTAATAATTCGTTAAAAAATTCGTTAAAATTCATTAAAGTTCAGGTCCTTCTATTTTCTCACATCTACTTGTCATATGGGGTTTTGTGATTTATCTGGCATATTTCCATAATGGGTTTCCATAGTGTGTCCGTTATTTCTCCTACAACACTATAGTTCTACTGTGCTCTGCTGCACTGAACTGCAGCTCTACTGTGGTCAGACTGTGCCTAGAATCCTTATTGTCCTTCCTCACCTAAGCTATTTTAATGGTTTAATTAGAACTTGACTGTGCTGCATTTGTCGCAGTTTTCTATTTCAAATTCCCCATATTTACCATTAAGTTCGCTTTGACTCGGTCATTCTGAATTCAAACTTTGCATTACTATGTGTATGGCTGCGCTGAGACCTTCAGCTGATTTATTCTATTTTTATCCAGTAACATTTAGTTGAAATGAGACTTGAAATGATAAATAAGTGAATTATTCAGGTTTAGAACTGAAAGAAAAAGTTGCTAGTAGTCAAGAATTGTTCAAACAAATGTATTATAGCTCTCCGCTTCATTGGTATATCATTCCCTAAAATTCCCGCCATGGTCCGTCGTAGTTTAGTGGTTTTCATGGATTTCATCCATCTGCCCTGATTCCCCTTTGTATTATTACATCCTAGTCCTCCATATGTATTGTTCATTGTTATAGTAGGTCGTCCTCGAAGATATCATATTTTTATGTATTTTATTTGGGGCTCTGGTCCTCTAGAAGCTGTCTCCCTGCGCATTTTCAGGTTTCTAACTTCATGTCCTTGTATCTCATTCATTTCTGAATGGTTTTTCACGTTCTCGGTATCATAAATTTTCACTTATTCCCACCTCTCCAATGGTACTAAAGTTGTGTTCTATTTCTTGGTATTCATCGAGTTAGCAAAAGTTTGCACACACATTCAGTAATCACATGCATCATTCCCATAGTTGTTCGTATGCGGGTGCCATTTCTGTTTAATTGTTCAGAATTTATGGTATGCGTGGGTGTTTGTATCCTCAATACAGGCTTCCGTGATTTATTTCAGATTTTTCCCTCATGATCTAAGGTTGTTTTGTACTTTCCATGCTTTGTTTTGACTGGGGTCTTCCTTATTTGGACAGAAATTGGTCTTCACAATCTGCCGAAGTGCAGATCTCGGTTCCGATGGCTGGTTCCCTTCGCATCGCCACCCTCACGTGTCTTTAAACATGTGTCAGGGACAGCTCCAAAAGCGGCAAGGTGTCAGGACTCGGTCCTCGATCAGGGACAGCCCGACCTCAGGCCTAGGTGTGTGCAGTGTAGGGGTGCCGTGGTTCTCAGAGAACCGGTTCGAACCGGGACCGAACCGAGAACCGAACCATGCTGGAACCGAACCGTGGTTCAGTTTTGACCCAGTTCTCTGATGGTTCGGTTTTGGTTCTCTGGGTTGGGGGGAAAATGTGAACCGGTTCTGAACTGAACCGAACCATAGAACCGTAGGAATGTTGTCATGCTCCAAACCTTACTAGTATCTTATGTCTTGTTATTTAATGGAGGTACGAGATTAAATTAGGCTTGTGCGCACTCAGTCTAAACGCACTCATTGGTCTCTTTTCACGCGTGGCATTTTTCCCGGTGGTGTTTAATCTTATGCGCCGTACCCGCTGTCAGCCTTACACATACTGTGCCTTCCAAGGTTACAGTCATGCCAATTCAGGTTTTTGCCGCTGCATTCCTGGTTCGATTCTTCCGGACAATCTCATCCGTGAGTTTCGTCCGCCTATGCTACAGGGCTCTGGCCCTCTTATACCTTTCCTCTGCTGAAGGCGTGTTCTTTCTTAGTCTTTTCTTTTGTCCTGTATGCTGTTTTTTGACAAAGACATTCCTTCGTCTTCCTTGCTTCCAGTAAGCCTTTCGGTCTCGCCGAGGGGGAGGTGTTGTGACCTTCGGTTACTCTCGGTGGGTGGGATCCCGATTGCTTACTTAGGTTTTTCTAGGTTTCCTTTTTTCGGTTGTTTCCTTGCTCGCTGTAACTTCTGTCTTTCTTTCCTTATTGCTCGTTGTCCTTGTCGTTTGCGAAACCCTCCTCCTTCCCCGGCCTCCTCCCTATTGTAAATTAACCGGGTCGCCTTCAATTCCAGAGGTTCTGGCATTTGCCGGGACTGTCGCCCCGCTAATCGCTTGAGTCTCCTGCGTGCACACAAGACACAAATGAAAAATGAGAGCATGCGCATCATTGTGAGTCGCGCCATTCATCTCCCAGAGTGTTGATTGTCACAGACTATTACCAGTTTCTTGAGTATCATTCCATATATGCAACCCGGTCTGCTGCCTTCAATACAGCTGGAAAAAACCAGGGCGAGGGTGTATATGCGCTGCCAGTTGCCACTTCAGCTGATGAAGTTTCTGGTCTCTCTCGCCGTCTTGCAGCCAGCCAAGCTTGACGGGCTCAGGAAGTATCAAGCGATGATCCTTGTGGGGAACTTGAATGCTATCTCAACGACCCACTTGAACTGCCTGGAAAGGACATCCTCAACTTTTGGATGGTGAGCGGCACCAGTATTTTGTCTCAACTATGCTTTAACTTCGAACTTATCTATACTAATTTTCAGAAAAAAGGCGCTACATATCCTGTCTTAGCCTCCATCGCCCGAGATCTGCTCTCGGTCCCAGCATCCTCTATTCCATGTGAAAGGGCATTTTCTGCCGCTAAACACAGTGACACTGACAGTCGGAACCGTCTCACTCCCGAGCATCTCGGGGCTATTCAAATCGCGAAGGCCGATATGCAGCGTAACTACTTCAAGGAGAGGGAGGCAAGGAAGGCATTAGACACAGCAAAGGTCCGAGAGTGGCAGGGTTATGATGCAAATCTCATGATAGAACACGCAGAGCGGGTGGGCCTCATTATGGACACTTAGAATGTTCCGCCGAAAATATAATATTTCATTGAAATTATCACATTTAACTAAGTTGGTTCGAACTGTTCCAGAACCGAACCGAACCGCAAGAGAACCAAATAATGGTTCGGTTCGGTTCACATACTGGTTCGGTTCTGGTTTGGCATTATCATCAAATTTCGAACCAGTTCCGGTTCCAGTTCTCAAAAAATCGCTCCAGAACCGAACCAAACCGAACCGTGGCACCCCTAGTGCAGTGTTCTGGGTGGTTGGGCGTTAGACCCTGTCCTCAGCTCCTCAAACTCACTGAAGGGACTAAGTGGGGATTGAGTTGTCATGTATTACAGAGGGTAACTACAACTTGCCTAAGCGGGGATTGAGTTGAGAAGAAGGGTAAGTTTCCCTATTCCCCACTTGGCTACTATAAAAGGGAAGTGTACTGTACAGTTCATAACGTGACTCCGGGTAGAAGCCGAGCATGTTCCTGCGACTCGGAAAAGGTGTCACATGGGTTAAGGCGAGTTGCTCGCCTTGACCCACGTGATTTTTCCCGCAGGCTCACATGTGGGCTGAAGTTGTGAGAGATATGTAGGGATGGGGAGGTCAGGGAAGTGGGGGAAGTCTGGGAAGGTGGTTCTGGGGTGTGGTTGGGTGCCCTGACAGCGGGGTCAGGGGCCGATCCCTGACACAAGGTCCTGGTGTGAGGGACTCAATGGGACAGATGTTGGCTATGCGTAGCGGCGGTCCCGTTGTGGGGTGAGCATCCCCAACCACTTAGTCTGAAGTGGGAAGTTGTGTTATCATTAAAGGGGAGAAGCTACAGTACTTACCTGAAGTGGGAAGTTGAGAAGAAGGCTGCTTCTTCTGTTCCCACCCCAGGCACTATTATATACATGCAGTTGGGGTCATGTGGGAGGAGCCATGTCATCTCTGCACACAGCCGCACTTCCCTGGGTATCTCTGCAGGAGATCCCGGAGGTGTGCCACTCTGTGAGCGGGAATGCGCGCGGCAGGCGTGGCGATTGGGGGAGCAGGGTTAGGTGTGTAGTGATACATAGAGAAGGGGAAGTCGACCATGGAACAGAAATAGAAAGAAAGAAAGAAAGGGAAAAGAAGAAACGGGGAGTGATAGTGGGGGAGCGGAGTAGGGCAGTGCGGCATGGGGTCAGGTGGGGTGTGCCCTCACAACATGATGCGGATTTCTATATTCCCATTGTTGGCATAACTTCACAACAGCTGGACCGGTTGGGCTGAAACTTTTCATAACTATAGTTTCCTATTTATCATAATTTCCGTGTAAATTTCGTTGTGTGTTTTAAATATGGATCCTACGTAAACATCGTCTTTTCCCTGAGCCCAGACTTTTGATGTCACTCTTCCCGTTATTGGATATCTCATTGATGTGTGATCCTTTTATTATGAAAATTTGGGTGGATTAAGATTAGATCCCTTCCTTTCTAATGGGCTATCAAGCTCGTCTCGGTCGTTACTGCTTGTTCTTCGCACTTGCATTTTAAACGTTGTCCTCATTTTCCGAGAGTTTTGGTCATATCTCCATTGTCTATGGGTAGTTTTCCCTGTAATTACTTTCATTGGGTTCGTTTGGGAGACATCTACATTTCCTATTATAAACACGACTTTGAATTTTGCATTAGTTCCTAAGGAATCCTTGTTCCGTGGTACTTCCATCCTTGGCTACATGTGTGGGCATGGGAAAGTAGTTTCTGTGGAGGTTCTCTGGTTGGTTTTATAGTCAAATCTTGCTCGATTGTCCTAGTTCCTTGTTTAATATTTGCTATAAATTCCCCCAAGAATTCCGTCTTGTTGGTGCTAAGCTTGAAGTATTTTTACTAATTTTCTTTCTTCCAATTTATCATATGTAGTCGTAATAATTCGTTAAAATTCATTAAAATTCGTTAAAATTCAGGTTCTTCTATATTCTCATATCTACTTGTCGTATGGAGTTTTTGTGATTTATCTGGCATATTTCCATAATGAGTTTTCATAGGGTGACCATTATTTCTCCTACACTGCATGTATATAAACATAGCCTAAGTGGCCAGGGACACCCATCTGCATCAGGCCCATTGCTACGCATGCCTGCATCACACCCTACTGGGCCCTCAGCTCCGGACAATACACCTGGACACTCTCGACCCTGGGTCAGTCCCTGACAGGGTGCCGGCCTTGTGTCAGGGCCCGGCCTCAGACTCGGAGGCTCCCTGACCTCAACCCCCATCTGGCCTGTCCTCACACTATGCGGGGCATGAGATGTATAGTAAAAGGAAAGATAATATATACACTTGCCTATGCAGGGCATGAGATGAGAAGAAGGGTAAAGGTCTCATCTCCCCGCATGGTTGCTATATAAAGGAATGGGTCACATGCCCACAACTATACAGCTCTTAGAGTTGTGTAGTGTGACCCGGAGGGAACATCCAGGTGGCAGTGCCCAGTAAGCGTGGGAACGTTCTGGGCGAGTTGCTCGCCCAGAACTGTGGCTGTGACCCGTGGGAACATTCTGGGCGAGCTGCTCGCTCAGAAAGTTCCCACGCTATCCCGTGCGCGCGGATACACAACACAGAAAGGCAACAATGAAGGAATGGAAGGAAGGGATTGGTTGGGGAGTCTGGGGCACCCTAGGGCAGGGTGCTGAACCCTGACACCTTGGTGACTCCTCAATCCTCAGGTTGTCAATAATCTAGACTGTATGGAGCTAGTATTTTGACAGGGGGGGAGGAGAAGAGCAAGGCCCCTTTTCCCAACCCCGGATGCTATATAAGTACATACAAGTGTTTTACATTGTTTATTATGAAGAATATTAAAGCATAAAAGAATAAAGAAATGTGCACTTTGCATGCATCATCCATCCTCTATCCATTCCTTACAAGTGGTAACTGTCAGGGATGGTGCAGGAGAGGTGGGGGTAGCAGCATTGTAGGAGGGCACAGCAAGTACCACACAAATGAGGCCAGAATTGCATTTTTCAAGGCTCCAATGAGCACCCTCAAGCCTCCAACACATTCCCAATGCCCATGGCACATTTCCACATTTTTTTCAATTTTTTCCATGCTTTTTTTCTCAAGACTCATATTGCCACTTCCCCAAATTTCACTGTTATCCACCATTTCCCCCATATCTCCCCAATTTTCCACCAATTCACACAATTTTGAGCTCTAAGGACAGTGACAGATTAGGAGAAGAGGATGGAATGATGGGATGGGAGTTAGGATGATGGATACACAGTGGAGAAGCAAGATTAATGGTTGATATTGACCTTATGGGCCTCAATTATTGATTTTATTGTTACCTTGTGGACACCTTTTTGCCTTATTGTTTCTTAGCCAAGTGTCAGAGACCAGGTTGAGACGAAGGAGTGTCTCCGTGGCGGAGGGCTTCAGCCTCAGCGACTTATGCCAGGAGCGCTGTGCCAAGTAACACGTCCATGCCCTAACTTACTAAACTGGCAACCAGAACTGAAGGGGGTAAACTCTAGTCAATTTTATTACTGGGGTGTAACCTATGTACAAGTTGAGTATATATATAGTTACAACAAGGGTGGGCCTGCAAATGGCGGAGCCGAGCGGAGCAGAGCTAACAGGGTTAGACATTAGCCAATTGAATATTACTGACGAGTCAGGTTATGGGGTTAACGGTGTAGGAGAAATAACGGTCACACTATGGAAACCCATTATGGAAATATGCCAGATAAATCACAAAACCTCATACGACAAGTAGATATGAGAAAAACAGAAGGACACGAATTTTTACGAATTTTTACGAATTATTATGACTATACGCGATAAATCGAAAGAAAGAAAAATAGCAAAAATACTTCAAGCTTACCATCAACGAGACGGAATTCCCAGGGGAATTTATAGCAAATATTAAAACAAGAATTAGGACAATCGACCAAGATTTGACTATAAAAACAATCAGAGAACCTCCACGGAAACTACTTTCCCACGTCCGCACACATAGCCAAGGATGGAAGTACCACGGAACAAGGATTCCTCAGGAACTAATGCAAAATTCAAAGTCGTGTTTATAATAGGAAATGTAGATGTCCCCCAAACGGACCCAATGAGAGTAATTACAGGGGAAACTACCCATAAACGATGGAGATATGACTAAAGCTCCTGCAAAACGAGGACAATATCTAAAAGGCAAGCGCGAAAATTAACCAGTAACGACCGAGACAAGCTTGATAAGGCATTAGAAAGGAAGGGATCTAATCTTAATCCTCCCAAATTTTCATAATAAAAGGATCATGCGTTAATGAGATATCCAATAACGGGAATAGCAACATCAAAAGTCCGAGCTCAGGGAAAAGACGATGTTTGCGTAGGATCCATAATTAAAACATACAACGAAATTTACACGGAAATTATGAAAAATGGGGAACTATAGTTATGCAAATTTTCAGCCCAAACGGTCCAGCCGTTGTGAAGTTATACCCATGACGGGAATATAGAAATCCGCATCATGTGTAATGACATGTGAGGGTGGCGATGCGCAGGGAACCGGCCATCGGAACCGAGATCCACACTTCGGCAGATCGTGAAGACCAATTTCCATCTAAATAAGGAAGAGCCCAGTCAAAACAAAGCACGGAAAGTGCAAAACAACCTTAGATCATGAGGGAAAAATCTGAAATAAATCACAGAAGCCCATATGAAAGAAATAAAAACCTGCGCATATCGTAAATCCCGAACAATTAAACGGAAACGGCGCCCACATACGAACGACTATGGGAACGACGCACGTGATTACCGCATGTCCGTGCGAACTTTTGCTAACTCAACGAATACCAGGAAATAGGACACAACCTTAGTACCATTGGAAAGGTGGGAATAAATGAAAATTTATGATACCAAGAACGTGAGAAAACATCCAGAAATGTAGGGACATGAAGTTAGAAACCTGGAAACGCGTGGGAAAACAGCTTCAAGAGGTCCAGAGTCCTAAATAAAATACATAAAAATATGATATCTTCAAGGACGACCTACTATAACAACGAACAATACATATGGAGGATTAGGATGTGATAATACAAAGGGGAATCAGGGAATATGAACGAAATTCACGAAAACCACTAAACTACGACGGACCATGGCGGGAATTTTAGGGAACAATATTCTAATGAGGTGGAGAGCTATAACACATTTGTTTGAGTAATTCTTGACTACTAGCAACTTTTTCTTTCAGTTTTAAACCTGAATAATTCACTCATTTACCATTTCAGTCTCATTTTAACTAAATGTCACTAAATAAAAATGGAATAAATCAGCTGAAGGTCTCAGCACAGCCATACGCATAGTAATGCAAAGTTTGAATTCAGAATCATCGAGTCATAGCAAATTTAATGGTATATATAGGGAATTTGAAATAGGTAACTGCGGCAAATGCAGCGCAGCCAAGTTCTAATTAACCATTAAAATAGCTTAGGCGAGGGAGGACAATAAGGATTCTAGGTCCAGTCTGACCGCAGTAGAACCGCAGTTCAGCGCAGCAAAAGCACAGTAGAACTATAGCGTGAAAATTTCATTTTTTATTCAGTTTGAGAAAAATACACTGTAAATAAATCCTGTAAATAGAAGGTAGAGCATGAAAAAGGAAGGTGACCCAAGGAGTATAAAAGGGAGACCCTTTCTGCAACTTTTCGCCCCCCTTAGAGAAGTAAGAAAATAGAGTATTATTTTTCTCAAGCATTTCTGGTTGTCACTCCAGTGCGAAAAAGTGATATACAGTTAAGATTACCACTGTAGTAAAAGGCAGCAATTAAGGAGAGAAATATTAAGTAGATATTTCAACAGGAGAGCTGGTTAACACTCCAGATTTCAAAGTGTAAACACAAAACAGTTATCTTGCTACTGTTAAAACAAGCAATAAAATAAGACAAAAATAAAACAAACCCAAGGGACACTCCAGACACAATCCAAATTCATTAACTGAATAGAATCTTTGAAACTTCACCAAGTAGAAGATCAAATTCAAGTTTAAATCCAAATTAAACAATGCTACACAGAATTACACCTAGACAAATTAAGAAATTTCAATAAAGAAACAGCTCTGCAGGGCTCGGTTTATCTGTAAGTCAATTCCCAGGAACTTTAAAACTAACCCATAAAAATAGAATTAGCCAAAACACTCGGATTGGTACTATATTTACAATAAATAACACTAGTACACTTCCCCATCCTAACTAAAGAACCAGGGAACAGCTTGGTGGTGGTCTCGTTTGAACCTCCCAACTGACCTTCCTTCGTTCTCTCCTTCAACGGAATGGTAGGCAATAACCCAGAAACGGAAAGGAGGGATAGGCCCGAAGGTGGGCTTGCAGGGCAAGCAAGTGTATTGCCCAGCGGAGGTGGGAGTGCGCTAGCGGACGTTGGAGCTGTCTGGAGGCCTTCAGGGCTCTGTACTTAGGGAGGCATAGGTAATAAATTGAAAAGGGGGGGTGGTGACCATCGAGGGGTACCAAGGTGATTGCGGAATACGGGAGCTCCGAGGTTAGTGAAGGAGGAGTGGAGGTAGACCAGAGGGATCGGAGGGAGTGGAAGTCAATGGCTGGGGATGGATATGACACCAAGCTCTTAACATTCTTCCTGTTTCCATTGCCACCATCCATCAGCTATTTTCCTTGTTTTTTTGTTCTGATTTATCCTTTTTTCTATATATACACCCAGTTTGTGTTGTACTGTTATGGATATAGAGTCTCCAACAACCATATCCATTGCACAGTCAAAGATCTCCCCTTCTCTCTCTCTCTCAATACCTTACATATTGTCAGGGCACACCTGCCTGACCCCACTCCACCCGGTCCAACCCCACCCGATCCCACTACCCTCACCCGATGCCCCCATTCTCCCTCCTCCTTTCTCTCCTTCTTCCTTTTCCTTTTCCTCCTCTTTCTTCTTTCCTTTCTTTCTCCTTCTTTCCTTTTCTACGACATGGACGACTTCCTTGCTCGATGTACCATTAACCAGGCTGCACAACACACCCGGACCCGGACACACCGGGTGACGCCCTACACACCGGATGCTCCTGAGACCTCTTATGGAGATACCCGGGCGGACACGGCTGTGCGCATAGATGACGTGGCGCTCCCCATGTGACCTCCAACCGCATGTACATAAACACAGCCTAAGTGGGAACTGAGAAGTAACCTTCTTCTCACACTTCCCACTTTAGGCAAGTAGCTTACATTCCCCTGCTAATAATAATAACACACTTCCCACTTTAGTCTAAGTGGCCAGAGACCCTTGCCTGCTCCGGGCCCATTGTTATGCACACCCGTGCCGCACCCTACCGGGCCCTCAGCCCCGGGCGATATACCCGGACGCTCTCGACCCCGGGTCGGTCCCTGACACATATCCTCTCCCATTCTATCCCTTCCCCCCCCCTCATGCAAAGCTTTCCCCATGTCACGACCCAGCAATTCCCATGGTCAGGTGACCACTCCCCACACCTTCTCCCTCCTCCGCTTCAACCCCGCTAACTCCGCTACCCGCCCAATGCTGCCTGGACAAGCCCATCACCCCTCCCTGTCACTGCTACCTTTTCCATGGCCCATCACGGGCCTATGAGTCATTCCTTGTTCCTCTTGTTTTCTTGACGGCCATGCATGGCCATCCTTCTCCCACGCTCTTTGTTTGTTTTGTTCCTTCTTAAAGCTGCCTGCAATCTCCATGAGATCTGGTGACTTATTCCTATTCATTCCATTACACTTAAATACCGGTTGTACACTACCTCGTACTGCAGTTCGAAAATCAACTAGGGTTACCCCCTGTGCTCCCTGTCTGATCCAGTTGCACCCTCTGCCCTCTGAAATATCGGGGCCATTGTCAGGGGACAGACCCCGGGTCCCCATGACCCCTCTCTCTATAGCCCACAGCCCTGTGTGTAAACAGCCTATCCTACTGTGGGTAAGAAAGTGAGAAGAAGGTTAACTTCTCACTTTCCCACAGTGGCCCCAATATGGCGAAAACTTCCGGGGATACCCGGAAGTCACATGAGGTGGGATCCGGGGTCGGATCATGTGGCACACGGAGCATGCGGCGCGGGAAGTGGAGCGGGTCCAGGCGCGGGTCCGGGTCCAGGCTAAGTCAGGGTATGTGCCCTGACAGCCATGTCAAGTACGAGGCACAACGCTCATGGACGAGTCGTTGAAGCCGAAACCCCGCTTCGCTGCAATTGTCATCGCCGCCCTTAATGGGCTGTTACACCAGAGTAGCAGACCTTAACGGTCGCCGATGGCGAGTCACGGTAACGCTTTTTCCCATGCCCTGACACCCCATCAGGGTTTTGGTGCTGGCCGAGGTTATTTGTATTTTGTGGGATTTCCCACAACCATTCACTTTGTAGATAGTCATGCATCATGTACAGAAACTGCCAGAGGCAGTTCCCACTAACTAACACAAACTGCTATGAACTACCTTGTGATTCCTTATAGACACATATGGCTGAGCCTCTCTGGGTGTCTCCATGGGAGATCCCAAGGGTGCCCACTGTGGATGTGAGGTGAGTGTGGTGGCAGTGGCAGTGGTGTAGGAGTTATAGGTAGAGGAAGGGTGCACAATGCACCTGGGGTGTGCATGCTCTATGGGCATGTTGGCAATACCTAGATAAAGGGAAAGGTTGTCCATGTGGTAGAAAGGAAGAGGGAAAGGGGAAAGAGAGTTAGAGGAGGGAGGAGTGGGTGTGCCCTGACAGGAAAGAAGAGAACCATGTCTTGACAAGTACACAGTGGTAGGCATGGCATATGTCAGTCTCTGAGAGCTTGGTTGGATGACCACCACTGGGCTTAGAAACATCATTCTCATGATGATTTCATCTTGCAGCCTTGCATACACAACTCAACAAAGAAAAGGGTACCGGTGGTAGGCTGGAAATCATGGGTGGTGCAAAATATGCGAGTGGCTGGTGGAGCACCAGAAATGTAGACAGCAGTTGCCATCCAATTTTTTAAATAAAACTCGCGCAACCAGTCCAAGCCTCAAAGATCAACACAAACTTATCGGTCTAAGCCCAATCATCCTCCAGGGATTGCAAGCGAGTCAGGAAATCAATAATCAACTCAAGAGAATCGTTACTGCATTGAATAACCGCCCAATCACCGTCCTTGGCTCATTACACAAAATCGTGCATTTCGGTACCATCGAGTTGTTCTCCTTCAATCCATCTGACTAAGGTCCTCAGCCTACCCCTTACTATCCACCGCGCCCTCGCGTCTTCACAACAATCATTGTCACGCATGATGGGTAAACGCATCACGCACCCGAACGCGCGCGAGATATCCTGCCAAGCAGCCCGCATGACCTCCCGGTCATTATGTGATGTTCGCGCAAATGCAACAAGACACAAATATATGATGTCTGGGTTGATGGGGGGGTTGGGAGGCGAGGATGAGTCTGGGGAAAGGGGAGTATTGGAAGGAAGCATTTCGAGGAAATGTGAGAATATTAAATTCAGATCTTCTGAAGTCCATGTTGCTGCTTCGGGGTGTGTAGTAGCGGTGGTGGAGCGAGCGAGTTCGAGTTGCCTTCGACCAAATCTCTTCCTTTGCTTTCGGGCTGCCCAAGTGTTGGATATGTTGGGCGACCATGCAACACCTGTATTAGCAAACCCATAGCTGATAATTCGATCTACGGCATTCTGAACGGGTGCAACGCCATGGCGCGTGAAACCAATGAACAATGCCCGAAAGACGTCCGCCGTTGCGTCATATGTTTTCGTTCCACCGTCGGCGCGGGACAGCCGTCCAGAACGCCAAGGTTGTCTCCTGCAGGGCGTAGTCAACATGTCACGGAATACCTCTATGGCGCCAATGAAGTCTCCATGATACGCCAGGCACTGAATGATGCATCGAAAAGTGATGATGTCCGGACCCTGGTTCAAACAATTCTCGATGCCAGAAATGCACAGTATGGGATGAGAATCCATCTCGTCTGGAAGTAAAGAACCCTGTAAAGCACGATATATGGAAACGGCGTTCTCCAACCTTCCTGTCCGCCCATATGCCCATATAACAGAGTTAATTCCATCAATACCGGGATTGATATCGTTACGAAGCATGGTTTCTATAGTGGGGGGTATGCGTTCAAGTGCACCTGTGTTACCGTAATGCTTGATCAGAGTGAGGTGGGTTATTCGGTCCCTGTCTATACCGTATTCATCAAATAACGTCAAGGCACGCTTGACGAGGTCGGCTGAACGTGTCCGAGCGGCTACATTAAGGAGGGAATTAAGTGTCCATACATCCAAATTCGCCTTCGGAAACACCGGTCTCGTAGTAAGTGCTGAGTCACGATGATCATCCCCTGAAAAAGACGATTGCATGTCTTCCACGATTTTCAGTGCCGCGTCAAAGTCCTCCAACTCTGCTTTCCGGAATCCACTTCCAGCAAGATGAATAAGTGCATTCCATTCCCATAAATGAACCTCTTCTTGCATATTTCTCAACTCAGATATAACGGCGAGGAGTCGAAGAAAATTCTCTCGAGTTTTCGGACGTGCCTTGGCAAGGAGCAGAGCAAGACGGTGGAGCAGATCGGGTTGCAAGAGATTCGACCCCATTGGATGTGTCATTGCTATAGCCTGATATGCGTCCCATGCCTCCGCCCGATCAGAGCGCCGTACGGCGCGATGGAAGTTAGAAACAAGTGAAACAGCGGATGGGTCGTGTCGGATAAGACCCGGCAGTTTGTCTGCATCAAAGGGAGACAATTGGGGATATTTGAGCGGTGTTCGAGGACGCGACCCTAGCTGATATGATTGACTATGTTGTTCAGGGCCATTGTGTGTGGGTGGTGGCTCTCGTAAGTCTCGTTCTCGGGAAGTCTCTCTTGGCCCCTCCTTTGGCCTAAGCCGTGCTGCATTGACAAGCGCATACGACAGCGTGTCTCCGACAACATTAGTTCTCAGCTCATTTTCAGAGATACGACTAGACATAAGGAGATATCAGAACGTCGAATGGGCACCAGGCTGCATTCACATAACGCACGAACTAGTCGCAAATTGGGAAAGTGCGCGTGGGGGAGTTGGGATATGGACTCTCGAGGGCGTTGTTCTGCATAGCATGCGAAAAATTGTCATAAAGAGACTGCACTAGCAGTCCCGACCATCCCGGCCAAGGTACCTTCAAGTGGAATTTTCCTGTCGTTGATGACGCCCCAAGACTGTACGGGCTTTGCCGATCCGAGGGTATTGCGTGTGAATTTTTGGTGATGAACATGCGCATGGTATGGACTGCTCAAAAACATACTGGAAGCTTTGTTTCTCACTTTTGTCTGCATGTAGTTACGTGCTTCTTTGTTACCGATAAGAACAGCCCCTATAGCGTGCAGACCGTGCGTTTCTTCCCCAACAATGTGCGCCTTCGTAAGCGCTAACCTTGGGCGTAGTCCAGCCCGGAGGTCACTGGCCACGGCAGCTGAGGCATCACCGGCCTCTCCTACCTCTTCACCAGCTAATGTGGATTCAAAATTAAACAAAATTGTTGACGACATCTCCGGTCTTACATTACTGCAAGCAGCTGACCTGGTGACACTCCTGAAGGTGTGTTCTAGTGCGCTTATTCCACGTAGATTATTGCATTGGCCTACACCTAGTCTCGCTTGAACATTCAAGAAATAGCCATGCCCGCCCCAACTACTGCTCCCGTTGCGAATGTCTCTACTGAGGACATTACACCCCCAGAGGTTCGCCAGATTAGTCGTGACTTATAATCTCCGATTCTTCCACTAGGATGATTAGGAAAAACCAAAGGAAAAGACGATATTCAACGTAACGTTAGAGAAATTCGATTCCGTGGCCAAAGCCAAGATCATCAAAGAAATCAAGTCCATTATTCCCAACATCAACCTTGTTGAGGTACGTCTTGTTCTAATGCCCTGGTATTGATTATTTACATACATACATTCATTGCAGGCGAAGAAATTTGTCGAATCCGTGCCGAGGGTTGTCAAGGAGAATCTTCCTAAAGAGGACGCTGAGAAGTTGAAGAAAACGTTCACTGATCTTGGAGCGACTGTCACTTTATCGTGAATCGTAGAGCATTCAACTAATACAAATCAGCATCGCAGTACCTTTTACCCCCCTCAATCGCTACTCGATCATATGGGGTTACGTCGGCGGCCGGTCAACATGGCACAACCCAGTAGCAGAAAAATACGGGCGCCTGTAGCCCAGTCTCACGAGATGCCTGCCACCAGACCGAACCACAGGAGATTAAGTATGACAGAAGGAGCCGAGTGATGAAGTCCACAGCAACCGCTCAGCCGGCTGGGGCGTTGTCCATGACAAGCACTATCAGCTCGCTGAAAGGGGAGATACTCGCGTCGAATCGAATCGAATGCAAAAGAACAGTTGAAGCTATAGCCAGAATGCGTAAATAAGCAACCCATCAACAACCTGCCCCCAGGATATACACGACGTCGGGCCACCAGATGTTGTTAACCGCCTAGCAGTTGCCGGAATGAGGGATGCGCTGTCTCTCAAAACATCAGTCCCATTCCATGCAACAGCAAAATCATTCAGCTGCCTCTACGCAAGTGCCAGACGTGTAATTGCAGTGCTACCTATTTAAAGGAGCAATGCTCCGTGACTTGCGTTCTTCGGCGGCCCGTTTCCCTGTAGCTGCCTGGTCCTAGCACTTGACAACCCTCGCCCGCATCTTCTTCCGCTTCACGATGAGCAAGCAGGCTTATCTTTCCCCAATTCCCCACGATGTCCTCTCTGAGCGAAGAGGCACTGGTATCTATCAAAGTGACGACCTCTAATCAAGCCACCCAATCTCGTCAAATAAATGCAGCTAAACTACAAAGACTCCACATACCATCGTCGCTAGCCGGATGAAGTACGTTCACCACAGCACTCCTCGATGCAGCTTCTCTGGATTTGGACAAAGCCCCAACGCTTCCGCCCGCAGCCAAGGTTAGGTCAGACGTCCCAATGGAAGGCTTGTCACCCTCGGATCTGGTGACCTACAGATCAATGACGGATTCCTTAGGTGTCGGCTAGAACAGCTGAGCAGAATGAACGGAAAACTGTCGTTATTTCTCGCGGAGTTGTTTCTAAATGTTCTATTTTAGTAGAGGCTAGGATCCTGCCTATCTAAATGTTACAGGATTACAACAGGTGCGGCATATGAATATAGCATTTCTTGGAAGGACCCCGTCCCAATATCAGCGATGCCCTTCAGAACGAGCCATTTGGCGGGTCTCAACCAGTTGACAGTAAAGGCGTCATTACCCATATTTTTATTTCGATCCGTCTCGCTATCAGTCTTTTCGCTCGAAGCGATGGCACAAAGTTAGCGAACAAGTCGACATTATACGTGGACGCCTGCAAACGTATTTGCCTGTGCTGGCTCAATCAAGGTGAACGTGCTGTAGAGCACCTCAAAGTCGCAATCGATATCACTCTGAGGTATCCAAACCTAGGCCCTGTTCAGGATAGCATTCTCCGCGCCACTGCTCAAGGTCTCTACAAGATAGATGGGAAATGAGGAAATGATCTGGCTTGAAGTTCTGGAGAGAAGAATCGGCGCGGGGAATTCGAAGGCCACGGCACTAAAAACCTTGCCCGATCATATCCCTACTTTCTGTTTCTGAAAGTCCACAGACACTCAGAATCTTAGCAGCTTGCCGCCAGCACTTCCGACGATCCAAATGCGCGGTTGCCGCGGAGTCTGCTGGCGTAGTACAAAGTATCTTGGCCATGAAAAAGGAGAAGAGCCCCCTCGAGGTGCGGAAAGGCACCCCTTCACACGCACGCTCGGTGGCGACGAGGTCCCCCATCGATTCCATTCAGGCTGGGGCCCTCTTCTTCTGGCACTATTGTGCCCAAATTGAACGCATGCTCTCCGACGCATACCAGTTATTCATAACGCTGGGTAGTGGTCAAAAGCAATTGGACGTCCATCTGGTTTTGCAGTACCACGACAAAAGATAATAGTGCCTCCATCTCTGGTCACGATCCGCACCTATTGGCGCCTCGGAGTCAATCCAAGAACTGGTTTTCTTTCCCGCATCATTAGCAGAAATGACCCATGAGGGGGACGTGTAGTCATTCGTTGAGTGGTACATGAAGCACTTGGATGCCAACGGCTGGACTCAAGCGGGCTCCGCAATCTCCGGGGATGTCAATCCAGTAGATTGTGAGAAACCGCCTTGTGCAAATCGGGTCGACCTCCCCTCTATTCGGATGGTGGGGAGCAACCGTCTGAGGATGCTGCTAGCCTAGCGTTGGAAAGAACCACCTTTCATCTCGGGCAGATCAATGCATGGAAATGCCGGAGATTCCCCCCAACTACATGCAAATGCTGATGCTGAGGCACCGCGAGATGCTAAAAAGTATCTCTAATGTCTACTCCTTCCTCAGAGCTTGCGACGCGATATAGGATATTTGTGAAACGCGTGGGGACCCTGGGACCGGATTGATCTTGGCCAAATTTCATTAACAATTGCCCCTACAGACCTCTCGCTGGTAAAGTTGTTCATGGTCGCAGTTGATGATCGGCGGCAGCTGGAGACTCAATAAAGCCGTTCTGACGGTTCTAAGCGTATTCGTCTGTGAAAATCCTGGAAGCGCCAGGAGAATCGAAGCTGAAAGCTTCGCGTCATAAATCGGTTACTGATATGTACGAACATGAAGTATTCGACGTTGGCACTGCATGTAGTGGTATTTATTGAGAATTCGATTGGGGAGCAGGGCATGCCTCCACACTTGCACAGTCAGAACGCGCACTACGCCTTCAGTACAAAATAAGACTATGACTAGATATCGGGTGATATGCGGAAAGCACAAAGATCCGCGGATCTATGCGGACTTGAGATACGATGTTGCGGGCAATGTGGCAGGCCGACTTTATGTAATGGGCAAGTTTTAAATTACGAGATCATCACACGTGCTGTGTTTTGGTTTTAATTGATAATATAATATTGATATTCTCATTCCACAACACGTGACCTACGTCTTTATTTATGGACTGTTCCATATTCACTTAGGATTTATTTACACATAGTGGCGTGGCATAAATTCAGCCCTATGAGCTACTGCTGCGCATGGAGAAATATCCTCATTCATGCTCTCCGCTTGACGCGCTATGACCATCACCTTCGCCCTGTCTATCTTGCTTGCTTACATTGTGCAAGGACATGCTCAAGTCACTATCTACACTACACCCACTGTGCTGCCCGATGGCAGTCCTATTAATCCTACCTCTGTCCTCCAATCTATAGAGGCCCAAATAACCGGTCTCAATGGTGTGGTCAACCCCTGCTTTCGCCTCCTTTTATTCTCACCCCGATGCATCATGTAGCCTATGCTTCAGTAACCCTTCAGGCGCCCCCATTGCCAAGTTCGATGCCCCCCTTGAATTTCCCCGTCCAGCTTTACAGCGGTGAGTTATATGCAGAAACCCATTTTCTGTCCGACTGAAGGGTTGGGATCAGGCGGGATGAATAGTCTCAGCCAGAAACAAAGTGGCACTCTCACGGGCTTTTCCATCGAACTTTCCATCGCAAACCAGCTTTGTAAGTGGTGGCCGTGGTTTTCAATCAACAGAGTGCTCATGCAAAATTCCATTCATTCATTTGACAGTGGGACGTAACTCTTCATGTAATCCAGTCATCCCTTCTACCAAGAAACAACTCGCTGATTGTGTACTAACAGTAATCAATGTACCTTTCCTTAATTACCTTCAAGGCATTCGCTCTCGTGCTGGCGCAGGGCCTGTCGTTCGGGTCGGTGGTAACTCGCAAGAGAGTACCGAAATTTTCTTGGAGACTTTCCAGCCTCATCATGAATTTCTGAACAAAACCGTCATTCCTGGCACCATAACTCCCGAAGTTAACATTGCGTTGGATCTATTCTATGCAATGTCCAACATTAGTACATTTGTCGATGTTCAGTGGTATGCTGGCCTACCGTTCGCCGCTCCTTTGAACCTTTCGGGCATTGCCACGATGACGGCTTATGCGGAGCAAGTGATTGGGGATAACCTAATCGCTCTCCAACTAGGTGAGTTGCGATCCTTACCACTCGTGAAAATCGTTATCAATGATCCACGCGACCGAAGGCAACGAACCGGATTTGTACGTCTCGCCCACCGGAAGTTTGGTGCTGCCTAACATGACACTAGGTTCGGTATCGGGGCCCGAGCACGTCCTACTGGATACTCAATCCAAAATTTTATGTCGGAATGGAACCAATCCATTCAGGTTATGCAACAGGACAGCGCCATTACGAATGAATCGATCCTTATCGGGCCTTCCATCTGCTGTGACATCGATGGGCAATGGAGCATCGATCAAGTCATTAACGCCGGCTATATCAGCACGTTCAATAAACAGCTCAAGCAACTCGCGGTGCAGTATTATCCTAACGGTGAGTCTCCCGGTGCAGCGACTTTCGCACTCTTGAGATCTGAGGACGATCGACAAAAGATAATTGCGCGGGTTACAACCCCCCTACTGCGCAAAGCATTTTCCCTAATTACCTGATGCATACTATGGCAACGAATTCGGTTCGCCAGTATCTAAATGCCTCAGGTGCGTAGACTAGGGTTTTATTCTGAATGAGACGAAAACCTGCAGACCTTTGCAGTTGTTGCACAGAAGGCTGGGAAGCCTTTTATCATGTTTGAGACAAACACGGCTTCTTGTGCTGGTTTCCCCGGATTGTCGGATAGTTTTGGCGCTGCATTGTAAGTCCTTATATTTCTCAACCCCAGCCCACGCTCACAGCTGGCTATGACAGATGGGCAGTCGGTGAGTGTGGAACTCTCGTCCCCCGAATGTGCCAAACTAACAGGTGGAGCGAAGATTATACATTACAGCTAGCTTATGTGAATTTTACAAGTGCGCGTTTGTACTCCATCGTCCAAGGGGGAAAACGCTGATTTCTTTTGATTCAGATGTCCTTTTCCACTTTGGTGGTCAAAATTCTTCATACAACCGTTAGTCACGGTGCCGCATTAAGGGCCTCCGTAGAAGCTGACGCAGCTATTCCCCCTAGCGTTCACCCCACCTCCATCCAACTGGAGTCAGGCTCTAAATAATATGTGGAGCACTGGTCCTGTTTGTAAGGGGGTTCCTTTACATTCAATGCTTCTTATCTAACGCATCGTTAACATCTAGACTATTCTGCCCTCATGGTCACAGAGGCCCTTGGATCGTCGAACCAATCCCAAATTGTTGACCTAACTCTCAACAACAACAACCCATACACCGTAGGCTATGCCATCTACGAGAATGGTAATCCTATGCGCGTCGTTTTAATCAACTTTATGAATGATCCAACCGGTGCCAGCGACTTCACCGCAACTGTTGCGATTGGTGGTGGCACGTCGGGACAGCCAGCAGCCAATCCAACGTCAGCCACAGTGAGATACTTGAGTGCGCCCAGTGTGACGGAGAAGCGGAATATTACATGGGCTGGCCAGTCATGGGGGGCATTATTCAGCAGTGATGGGAGACCGCAGGGTAACGTTAGCACGCTGACCGTCCAGTGCAATTCGAACAACGGTAAGAGGCATTTCCTTCACTGCACCTTCCAAGTTGCCCAACCCCTATCAGGTTGTCCTGTCAAGGTTCCTGCGCCAGGCGCAGCTCTCGTATTCCTCTCGGATCAATCGGTAACTGAGTCTGGACCGGGGACACTCACCGAAACATTCACAACATCCGTGTATAAGTATCCGAATGAACCAACTATTGCTCAAGCCGTTTTGGCGACAAGTAATGGGAGGGGTGGCAAGGGTCAGCCTCCGCAGTTATTGGACACGAGCAAAGGACAGGGTAATGGCGATCCCCTGGGTGCGAGCGTGTCGGTGCTTTGTATTCTTTTGGCCGCATTGGGAGCAAGTATTGGATTGCTTCTCCGTGGTTGATCTAAAGGGCACCAACATTACAATATTCAGTTACGGACCTGTATTTCTTCTTCCAAAAACTTTCCCCTTTTGCAAGTTTGACGATGAGGATTTCAATGAGCATAGGCAACTTGCCTAATCGAGATAGGGGATTGCATTTGTCGTGCCCATCGATGAATTGCCCTTGCCCCTCGAAGTCGAGATTGTTAGTTGAACCGGCATTCCCCAAATTTTCCCACATCTTCCACACATGGCTGAAGGCGAGATTTGTCTCCCAGAGCATGCTTATTACTGTTTCGATATGTTACAAGCTCATCTCACCAACTCACCTCTACCCTCACCCCCCTTTCCCGATGCGAAGTAGTGCGTATTGAAACTATCCGATCGTACGCACAGTGTGTGATGGGGAGAATCATGATATCCTTAGCCCACTCTTCGTAACGTGGAATGTGCGTTCCAGCAAACCAGGAGGTCACTCAAAGCTGAGGGGGTGCATTGGGAACTTTGGAGATCAGGATCTTGGGAAGGGTTTGGCGGAATACGCTCTCATTAGGTATGATGCACGGTCTCGCTTGGCGTGCGTCCAGCCGCCCTGAATGCGCCCTGGCGTGAAGTGCCCTAGAGGATCATAGATTCAATCCAATCCAGGAGAAGGAGCTTCCGAAGCTCGAATGCTCGTAAGTTGGGGCTGGATTTTCTTACAAGCTTATGCCTAGCTTCGCGGATCAACGTTAACAAAGCGCGTACTGATGCCAATGGTTATCTTTCTCCCCTAGTGTCTCCCTCTTAACTGATTTTGAAGATGCCTCTAATTATCTAGACTGGACGATTGGCGTTCATGGGATATACATCTCTTTTGAGAACCCATATATTAGAGACACATCGTTTCGGAACGTTTTCTCCCGGAGAAGGACATATTCAAGGAACACAATGACTGCGACATACCTACCAGAGGTTATACCTGAACAAGGATGGGATAAAGTGGAAGCTATCGAAGGTGCAATGCGTAAAGCGGGGTGGGATGGTGACATTGACGAACAGCTAAGACAAAGCGTCCGGCTGCGTCGGTATCGGAGCCGGAAGATTACGGTGTCTTGGGGAGAATACCAGGCATGGAAGGAGAGTCAAATAACTAGCACTACTAGTGGGACAGACACTCCAAACCAGTCCGAATAAGGACTCGAGCCTGAGCTACGATTTTAAGGTGTAAACTTTCCATGAGTTTTAGAGTGTAATGTTCTGTGTAGTAAATATTATTCTGAATGATTTGTCAAACTCACATCTTGAAATGTTCGTACGTGGAGGTAGAGTCTGTCCTATAGCGTGGCAGCGCCCGAGACTTTGTTTGGGTTCAAAAAACCCGTGCAATATAATGTGTCCAGCTGGTTCGAGAAGGTGACGAATGAAGTATCTAGGATATGAGGTACTCGCAGGACAAGTCTGCTCTGCGTTCTCCGCACCAAGGCTGCGCAGCAGGCCTTTCTACTGGCATATGGATGGATGAAAGTACATACGTGTCCATACCTATCGACATATGCCGTACTATAATGACCGGGTGAAAGATGTTGGAAGAAAATAATAGACGGATTACTTGTCAATGGGTGAGTGTGAGGAAAGTAGAATGAATAAATAACACATAAGAGGGGCATGCATCCCCTGCACTGGCATGAACTGTCAGATGGTGTGGGAAAAAATAACGCGATCCCCAGTGCAGGGGTCGCGCTGTGTGCTGTGGTAAGCCCAAGAGGTGTTGAGGTTTGTGTGTGCGGTTCGAGTTGAGGCGAAGGGTGTTGTCGAAGGATTGTGTCACGGTTGGCGGTTCGACGAATAAAGTGGCAGCGGAGGGCGTTGAATGTTGATGGCCCCCAGCTCATGCAAGTTAAATGAAAGCATGAAGTGGAAAGGCTGTCGGTAAAAAAGGTAGTGGAAACCCAGCCGTCTCCGCTTCGTGTACTCGCACTGCACAATGTAAGAAAACAACGAAGTGCGCGTCGCTGTCACCTAAACAGCATTCGATCCAAGCATTTGTTACACGAATCAATCCACACTATTCACAATGAAGGTGCGCGTTCTTGGATGGAACATGGAGATCGGTAGAGTGTTACATTGTACACAGAGAGGACGGCGTACAAAAGTTCTTTGAGTGCATGAAGATCAGTCAATCATGTATCAGACCAGAGCGGAGGATAGTGCTTGCAGAGGCGAGTCATCATGAGGTCTCCGGGATAACGGACACGAATGCTACTCTGTCGAGGTGGGCTCACAGAGGTGGTTGAATTGACCATTAAATGCAAGGTGATTATAAGGACACATCGCAAACGGAGTTCGGGGTGAAATAGTAGATATGGGCGGATCGCTGAGAAACATCCAGTGGTGTCCAAGACATGAAGTTCCCTCCAAGTTGCATTGTCATCGAGTTGGAGAGGTATCGTGGACCTCAAATAGAAGAACTGGGTGAATTGACGATAACCCAACGAACGATGGGAGTCGCCATGCAAAATGGAGACAAGGATGTTATCCAAAGAAGACTGATTGATGACGACGGATGTTGCACACGCTTTTACAGATTACCGTGCACAAGGGAAAACCATAGGGCAGACATTGAAGCACCACTGAGTGGAACCCTTACACCTTTTAACGCGTATGTGACATTATGGAGAGTGCAAGTGTTAGAAGTTGCAACCCAACGCCACTGGCGGTCAGAGGAGTCGGCAGTTGCCTGGCACGAATGCTGCACTCGGGCCACAATTCACGCTTTGCTAACCTTTATGTTCTTTCACAACGTTGTTTTCACGCTTTGTTTTCCTTATCCCTTGTTTACGATTCCCGCTACTCTGTAGCGGGTCTTGGAAGCGTAGACTGAATGGCCGTGCACAAATATTGGTTATACCCCTTTTTTACCTCAGCTTTCTGACACACGATATTAGCTCATCACGCTTACCGTCAGCTAAACACTGGAAACCTTGTCCACATGCTCTACAACCTGGCCCCCTTGCTTTTGGCTACCTCCTGTGTTCTCATGCCTTGCTCTCCCTTTTGTACTCTGTGTGCATCGCTCTTTATGCTATCAACCCTAATCAATTCCCCCTCTTTTGAAGCCTGCTGTGAATTTTTGCTAGGTTTCAGTAACATCCACCAACAATTCCCCAATCCGTTCACAATCTTGCGATCACTTGTCTCTCTCGATTTCAACTGCTTGCGCTTTGTTGGTTTCATGGTTTACTTAACACTGTGACTTGTGGGTAAGCCCTGCGCGAACATTTGCGTATGATCGTGTTTGAATACGACACAGTTAACGATAGAGGGCAAGGACGAGATCGAAAGAAGAGTCGATCGGGTACAAGACAAGATTGAGTGCGATAAGAGCAGAGCGCTCGGCGAGTGCCAGGCTATAAACCAGCCAATCGACAGAATTTCTTGTGAGGACGAGAAAAAACGCTGGAATCTAGGGCACGACGGCTACTGAACAAACTCTCACAGAACGTTCGCACGGAATAGCTGATCCTGTATGGTTTAGAGTCCAAGTATTCGGTGCAGAATGCGCCTGCCGATGTGAAGCTTGCGATCTTGCCCCAAAAAGAAAGCACGAGGCCAACGTGCCCAGCAAGCGAAACAAAAAGCAGGCACGGTGAGCCTCCAGTTGGATAACTTTCTCATGGCCACCGTTGGCTTGTCAGCGGGATGAGTGGCGGGTATTGCCGCTTCAGGCGGCGCTCATCAGTTATTTACTAGATGGGGGCGAATACAAGACAACGTGTGAGATCAAGATTTGTCTACTAATCGTACGTAAAAAATAAAAGTCACAGAATGGAAATTGAACACATCAGCACCAAGGAACAGGTACATTAATTACGTCACATTCTCCAGAGAAACCCGCAATCAATCAATCTCCAGGATAACGAAGCGAGCACTGTATTGGGAGGAGTGATATCAAAAGTACTATCCGCATCATTGTTGTGAGCAATCCGCGAACTACCGGTGCGGACAGCTTTTGGAGTGCTGCCCTCACCAGCCTCACCTCGCCCTCCGGCTTCGGCGAATGACCCCCAGCCTAGATATGCCGTCCCAATGTTCTCGGTGACGACTTTGGGGATCCCGCAAATCGAAATCTTTACGTACCCTCTTGTGCAATCAGAGGCTACGCAAGCTCCGAGTCCGCCAACAAAAATGAAACAGGGTACTGTCCTCATTTCTACAATGCGCTGCTCCTTGGGTCATCACTTGGGACATCTGTTTGGCCACGCCTATCACTTGCCGAGACAATCCTGATGGTATATCAATATATCTCAACCTCAGAAATATTTACGTGCCTCCGAGGGGCGGTGC
This sequence comes from Cantharellus anzutake, assembly GCF_015039405.1. Taxonomy (NCBI): domain Eukaryota; kingdom Fungi; phylum Basidiomycota; class Agaricomycetes; order Cantharellales; family Hydnaceae; genus Cantharellus; species Cantharellus anzutake. The sequence continues at coordinate 142,668 of NW_024067104.1, forward strand.
ATGGTTACCGAAGGCTGAAAGCACATTTTTCCCAAGCGGCCCAAAACAGAGTGTATTTGCCGGTTCACTCATGGAACTGAAAACTGTAACTGATATACATACGGCGCCCATATTTATACTTCGCAACGATATTGAAGGATTTTCCATGCGCAAGCGCTTACACAGGCGCTGACTCACCCGTAGGATATTCCGAAACATTCCAGCTCCTCCCATACATGTGACTCGCATTACAACAGGGATCCCCTCGGTTCCAGTATTTATCCTGCGTGAGGTCGCAACAAGCAGTCGAGCCACTTGCCAGGACCGTAGCGTCCTCATGGTACGCACCCGATTCCCGTTCCTTTGTGTACTTCTTTACGAATTGTATGAACATCCATGCGTCCTTGAGTGTGCTTGCAAGTCCAAAACTAATCCGCAAGATCCCCTCTTCCTCGATAAAGCGCTCAAGATTTTCATTTATTGGGTCAGAATATGCTCGGATCGTGGTGTGAGGTGAATCCCGTTCGTTGTTAAGAGTCGATTGTGATTCTTCGAGTTTGAAGTTGGCAACTTCATTTGTAACCCCAAGTAACTCGGCCGATGCTCCTGGATTGCACATACAGCCAGATCTGATGTGTATCCCAGCCTTTCCTGCTTCACGCTCAACCCGATGAGGGGGAACGCGATCGCCAGTTGAGTTCAGCAGAGAAAACGAAACCATGGCTCCGTGAGTTTGCGGAGAATACGAGTTGGGAGAGCCGGATATAGATTTAGCCTTAATGGCAGGGGTCGGAGAGTGGATGCGAACGATGGGCTTTCCATTGGTGTGACGCAAGGAGTCGAGGTAGGATAACGTAAAGTGCATCAAAAGGGCTAAGCGAGAAGGAAGATACACCGAGTAGCTATTGAGGAGGTCAAGAGCAGGTTTTACTGCGGATAGTCTGAGGACCAGATCAGAAAAGCGCAATTTTGGATGCAACGAAACTTAGCTCACGATAAGAAATTGATAGTTCCATCCTCCCATCTTTCGTGATGATCATGAAGGAGCCGACCGATTCCGGGCACCTGTGACCGATAATTAGTACGGGCTGTGCCATCCATCCCCGCGTCAGCCACATACTTGGACGATTCGGACAGATCCGCCACTGAACCATCGCTTCTTTAGCTTGGTCAGGAACGTGCTGCGCGCCACAAGTGCTCCCACGCCGGTCGGATAGCCGATCATCTTGTATAGGCTAATAGCCATTGCATCCACTGAATTACCAAGACTGCGCAGCGAAATACGGGTAGTGGGCGCTAGGGCTGCAGCATCAAGCAACGTGTCGAAGCCATACAGCTTTTTGACAAGATTGAGGATCTCTAGGTCGTATTTATATCCAGAGACATTTGACTGGCCAGTCAATGCAAAAAGCCCAGGATTTGGTGATGTTAGACGAGGGAGGGCCGCCAAGGTCTGCGCAATGTCACCGAACAACGGTGTATAGGAAACATGTGCTCCTCCGGCGAACGCATATTCGCGCAAACCATTAACGGAGTTATGAGCGTCCAGAGGAAGTATGAGATGTGAGTGGTCGGGGAAGTATGGGTATGATTCCCCAACGATTCGGAGAGCATTGGATGCGTTAGAAGTGAATATAACTGTGTACTCGTTGGGGTCGGCGTCGAAGAAAGAAAGGACAGCCAACCGTGCTTCGCTTGCGAGACGGGAGGACATCTCGGAACTAGTTAGAGGCCCAACTCAGCTCTTCATCTCACACACTCGAAAACTTGGCATCGTGCTTCGTACCTTGGAGATGCGCTGTGAGGGTTTCCGAAAACAGCTCGCTTCATAAGACGTGCGTGATTCTCCACGAGTGACTTTGGGTATAGACTGGCACCAGTATAATCAAGGTAGGTACCTGCATCATTAAGTCGAGCGTATTCACGTTTGCGAAGGAGATCAACAGGTTTCGAGGCCCGCCACTCGGGATGCGCCATGACGAAGAGCCTCTTGGCGGATTTATACGACTTGTTGGAAGATAAATTGAACGGACGAAGAACAGGCCTTTCGCACCCTTCGCGCAGAGTGCTCTTCATCCTGGGACAATGCAGAGGCCGCAGTGTTAAGGGTGTCAGCCATACGTGATGCTAACTATTTATACCAGAAACCGACCAAGGAGACTATCTATCATTGCTGATGCTTTTCAAACCTGTGCACACCACTGTGGAGGGGACGGCGTAGTTACCCCATATGCGAACCACGAGTTGGGTGCGTGATGCACTCATCCGAAAGTAACATTGATGAAACTGGAAAAAACTTTCGGGGTCGGCCAGTCATTGAGTTAGTATCGCGGCGCGATAATCTGGCGACAGGGGTCGGCCCGGAGTATGGGTCAGGGCAGCATCAAGGCGCCGCGGCTTTAGGAACCCGGACTAATTCCTTTGGGGCTGTCCTCAAGGTCGACTGCTAATGATTCATGGCAGCTAGAGTCCAAGCAATGAGTAGTGACAATATTTCTTAGCGTTACATCCGTTGGTGACTCCTGGGTTCAGTGATTCCAGAAGCTGTATGCATGTGACCGTGACGGCACTCATTCAACGTCTGTGACGCTTTCTTATTTGTGGTCGAACCTTGCTGCTCTTAGTGCACAATGGACGTGCGGTGCATGTCGCATGTAAACCACCCTTGGTTCACATCCGGACTCAAACGAAAGCGTAGTGTTGTGGGTTCATCGAATGCGTGCGACTCAATAGAAGCGGCCACAAAGAAACGGCGACAGAATGTCATCGAACGCGGTATGGCGTCGCTCACTCTAGACTCCAGTCCAATCATACAAGGCACCGCATCCCAATTGCCCCCGCTAGCAGCCGCATCCCACTCGCAGTCCGTCCTGTTCCTTCATTCCCCCGCTGTTGCTGAGACATCCCGTCCTGTGCAAGAGGTTCGAATGAAATCCGCATCATGGTATGAACCTGAAAAAGATAGTAAGTGATTGAGCTCCTGTAACCTCCCTGTTCATCTTCCTTTCAATGCCCGATTCCGCGCTTGTAGGAGTTGTTGTCCTGAGCTTGGATTCTGACGACGAGTCCGAAGACGACATCACGACCGGCGGCAATGTGCAAGAAGCTAACAACACATCATATTATGTGCTACCGTCCGTGGTGTCGCACCTCAACAGCTTTACCACAGATACAGTCCCGAGCAAAGACGAGGACTTATCGAAGGCTCTGGTTCTGTTCAGGCCTGTTTTTCAGCAATTCGAGACACCACGAACGCCCCTTCCTACATCCATCACGGCAGATGAGACAAAGATTGACGAAAATGCTCTTGTTGAAGACGTTGACATGATGGAAGTTGACAGCTGATACACCTTTAATATTTACAACGCCTAAACCAGATCTTGATAATGCTACAAGATTACTCAGTAGTGAGACCCGCAAGCGTGCGGATCGTTTAATAAGTGCAATCTACCGTGACGCACTATACTCGTTCCCCATTGTTCCAACCTCCGTATAAAACGGACCCGTCACTCGACCCAGCAGCGGGCTCTTTATAAGTCGCAGACATCAACTCGTAAGGGTCCTGTCCGAATTCGTGCATGGATGCTGTGAGTCCTGAGAGTTGAGGCTGCTGTTTCTCGGAACTAGGTTCATCCGGGTAGTGTAGTTGTCGTGGAGTACCATTTTGCGTTTGCCCCCTTTCCCGGAGTTCCTGCTGTTCAGCAACGGTCAAAAACCGACCTCCTGGACCCCGTGGTCGTCTGAGAGCATGGCGGTGACGAGATTCATGCAGATAAGGCTGAAAAGCATACATACGGGCTTGGTCTTAGTGCGCCCTTTGTGTATTCATCAAGAAGCAAGAGAACATGCCTTCCGTTCCTTGGATAATCTATGCAATTCTTCTAATCTAGCTCGTGCAGCGCGTCGCTTGAGAATCCGATGATATTGTTTAGCATTGACGAATAATGGCTCATCATCAACAAGGTTATTATTGGCAGCAGAAGCTGCAGGATCATCCATCATGTCAGTTCCTGCGGATCCAGTCGATGGGGTCGTCCGCCGTTGCTGCCCGTGTCCTTCGTCATCGCCAGCGGTGGCAGTGTCTCCCCGTAGTTTCGGTTTCTCATTGGAGTTAAATGGCGTGCTCTGATAACTGCCCTCACCGTTTATTGCCGTCTGATACGCTGTATACGATTAGCAATGAGTCAGCCTAGACTAGCACCTGAACCCGTGCCCAGTGAATGCGGACCTGCAGATAAAGGGTCTCCATAGTTAGTGGGATCCTGCGTTCCCATTGGCTGCCTGTCACCACACGAGGCTGTGTTAGGAGAAGCATGACCTCTCGCAACTTGCCGTAACGCCAAACTTCACGCACAGAACACGACCATGAGCAAGGAGGCAAAATTGTACGTTCATTACCGTCGTAATTTGCGTCAACATATCTGAAATGATTTTGTATACCATCTTAGAAAAGCGCTACGGGTCCCAGAACTCAAGGCTTTGCTGCAGAAGGCAAGTATTTGGCGCTCTGTGCCTTGTCCACCTTCCTGATTATTTGCAGGCTAATTTGCCAACAACCGGGAAAAAAGAGGAACTTATTTCCCGTATAATCGCGTCTCCTGCCGCCTTCGGACCTCCTGCTCCTAATAATCCCGCGCCGGCCCCCGTCGAGACGGCGCCATCGGGTGGCGATGATGATCTCGTGAGTGTCACGGTCGTTTAAACACAAATATGTCTGACGTTTCCCTATGATTCAATAGTTTAAGCCTCCCGAGGAGTATGTTGTATATCTTTGGCGCGTTGCTCGCTCATTTTTAACGTCCTTCTAGGTTCGACTGGAATTTAGTGGGGACGTCCGCAGAAACGGAGGGAACTGGGACGAGTGTGGCCTCGTATGCCCCAGCCGGGGGACCAACACCCTTAACGGGGAAGCCGGTATGATTGTGTCATATAGATGTCACTGTGGTCCTCCCGAGTCATATATAAACAGCTGTCACCTAGGAAGCCGACCTCAGCATCAAAAGCGACACCTATTTCTACCCCCGCCCCTGTTCTTCCTTCGTCTACGCCAGCCTCCGTTCCCGCTGCTGGGACGAACAAACCCGGGGCAGAGCCATCCAAGCCAGTTGAACCAGTTCCTCTTGACCCTGAGGAAGCAAAAAAGAAGGCTCGTGCTGAGAGGTTCGGGGTCCCTTACGTGCCGCCTAAGGCAGCTAAACCCACTCAGCCTGTGACGCAAGCGGTGAAGATATTTCATTTTTTTTGCCTAGATCATGCCTCAACTGCCAAATTTAGGATGAGGTGAAGAAGGTGGCTCGAGCAGCTCGCTTTGGCAGTGCAAATGCCGCCACTGCCAAACCGACCCGCACGTTGGACCCTGCAGAGGAGGATAAAAAGAGGAAACGCGCTGAACGTTTTGGGACGCAGCTAACTGAAGCGGTCAGTTGTAGCATAATATCCACACACTGCACGTTATTGACAGTCTGTTCCAGCCTGTGGAAAAGAAGGCCAAGACGACGTCTTAACCACTTGGGCTGGTTGTTTGCATCAGACAATGTAACTTATAGACATATGCATGTTGTATTCATACTTGGCACGTGCGTCTACTTACAGTTTGGTTGGTTGACCGGTCGGGGACCAGAGCCCTATTACTATGGTGGATCACATACGTAGTCCTTCTGTGATTGCAAGGTTTGCCTGCGTGTGAATGGCCGATGGAGTTGGATTTATTGATGGTTGTTTTGTTCGAGGCAAGCCAAGTCGGAAACAATCTCATCAGAGTATTCTGCCGTCCTGGACTCCCTCAGCTTCGTGTGCTGTTGAATCGGTCTTTTGAGACATAACTGTTGTCCATTTTCCGAGCTGGAGTACATCTGCTTGCTCAGAATTATACTTGAAACCTGTAGGGATAGCGGTTTGTGATGTCAGGGACACCACAAACTCGGTCGCGAGTCAGCGGTTTACCAACACCAAGTCACCGTTCGGTTAGTGGATTACCAACGCCAACCCGGGCCCGCTCCTCCGCTGGTGCCTACAAGGATGTCCCACTGGAGAGTGACGCGGCCGCTATGCGTGCTTTGTCCGATGCCATTCGTGCCAATGATCCTGCGCAACACAGATCGAATTTAGATGCATCGGGTTTTAGAATGGGGAAAGACGCGCTGGATAGACAGTCTTCTGTGTCTAGGGCGTCATCAAACAACATCAGCGCGCCGCGCGCGAGTACCTCCTCCTTAGCCTCCTCCGTAGCCTCATCAGTCAATAGCCACGCATTTGACAGATCTACGTCAACAATACGTCCGAAAACGCCTGCGTCCGCGACATCATCCATGTTCAGGTCCACCCAAACCCCTCGCTCTTCCACAACAACCATAAGCACCCGTCCTGGAAGCCGCACCTCTGATGTATTTGGGAGAACACCAAGTCGGTCGAGCACAAGGCATGCGCCTTCTCTCTCCGGATTAGATAGACCAGCAGAGGTCGGAGATTATGTGCGCATTGACAGTCTCGATGTTGAAGGAACCATCCGGTTTTTGGGCGGGACGGAGTTCAAGGCTGGTGTATGGGCAGGAGTGGAGCTTTGTGCCTCTGATACAGGGAAAGGGAAGAATAATGGAACAGTTGCAGGGTGTGTACCCCACGTCCCTAGCTTTCGGCGCTTAGATGGAATGTGACGAGCTTCTTAGGGTGAAATATTTCTCTTGTCCGCCAAATTGTGGAGTTTTCGTGTTGGCTGCCAAACTCACTCGAATACCCCTACGACCGTCGTCCGTAGCCTCCTCTCACAGCCGGCCGCCCTCATCAATGTCTGGCCGCATCACCCCAGCGAGTCGTAGCAGTATGTTACCATTCAAAACGCCCGATCCCCCCAAAATATCCGCAGGATCTCGTGCTAGCAAGTACGTAGGTTTGACCGCTCGTCAATTGGCATCATCAAAAGAAAACACCAATACTCCACGGGTGGGATCTATCAGCCCCACACGATCGCCTGCACGGCCTGTCACATCGTTCGCCACCCCGAAACCTGGGAAACCATCTGCTATTGGCCTCCCTGGTCCCGGACCAAGACGATCACTTGCTACGTCCACAACTATCACGCCGCGTGCTGCTGCGGTGAACCGAAATGGGAAGACTGAGTCGCCAGTGCCAGACCTCCCAGATTTGTCGTTTATAAGAGCATCGCCTTCACGAATGAAGCCTATAGGCTCAAATGGTTTCCCTTCATCTAGGGGTACTCCCGCCCCTGAACAGCCACTCGATTCCCCGGTATTCAAATCTGCCGCTTCGGACACAACCAGTGCCCTTCAAGCAAATGCCCAAGCTCTTCAAGAAAGAATAGCGAAGCTTGTTTCAGGGGTACCTGTATCTCCCAAGACCTCGCCAACCACTGCGTCCTCTCCAGCACCTCCCTTCACTTCGGCGAGCACTGATGTCGCTCCCGCCGACGACGAAGTTCGACAATTCATCGCCAAGATAGAGCAACTTGAAAGCGAATTAGCGCGGGTACGATCCATCGCGTCTGAGGCACCTGCGCCCGCACACCCGGTTGACGCATCGAATCGCGAAGATGCCGTGGCATCTGCTCTAGAAGCAGAGAAAGCTGTACATGCAAGCCATGTTGCCGATCTTGAGAAGCAGATTCGATTGATTCAAGATTCAGCGAAGACAGAACGGGAGACTCTGAGGAATCAGCTTCTCGACGCCAATGCTGCGATGGAGAGATCAAAGCAAGAGCTAGATCGCTGGGTCGCCCAGAATGCTGACTTGGATGTCACTGTAGCAAAGTTGAAGTCGGAAGTTAGTTCCAAGAACGAAAGCTTGGATGAAGTCAATTCCGCTCTGAGTCAGTCGAACGACGCTCTGAAGTCACTACAGGAGAAATTTATGAAGTCTACTGAGGAGTTCGAGGGTGAGAAGGCGGAACTCACAATGCAAGTGGATGAGTTACGCTTGGCGGGCCAGGTGAGTTGAGTTATAAATCTGAATTGAACTAGCACCATTGATTTCTCGCCCCAGGAAACAATTGCCCTATACGAGGAACGTCTTAGCAATAGTGAGGCGCGTCGGTACGATTTGGAAGATGTCATCAAGTCACTTGAGGAGCAACTGAAGAAGCAGGCAGAACCCATCTCGGCTGCGGAGCTGCAGGCCCGAGCCAACACTGCCGCACAGATCGATAACGAGACCCTACAGGAACAAGTGAAACATTTCCAGAAGCGAATCAGCAACTTAGAAGAGCAGCTTGACGAAGCCCGGGCTGCTCAGGAGCGAGATGAGCAGGCTATTATGACCCGCGTTACCCGGTTCCGTGAAGCCGAGGTACAGCTCAAGAAAGAAATCGCTCTTATCAAGCAAGAGAATGACGACATTGCAAGGACGGAGGCTTCTGCCAGGGCAAGGGTCGAAGAGGTGACGGAGGCACTTCGAGAGAGCGATCTTGCTCTAGAAGATGCTCGGGCGGAGATTGAAACGCTCCGAGGCGACATTGCCGTAAGCATCCGCCAAGCCCTGCGTTTCACTGCTCCCCCACTGCTCTTTTTTATTAGTCGCTCGAAGCCGCAGCGAGTGCTGTTGGCGCTGCCGCGGACGGGGCCGATGACCCCATCAGCAAACTTAGGGTTGAGTTGCAAGCAGCGAGAATCGCTACCCAAGAGAAAGCCTCCGCGAATGAAGCCCTTGAAGCACAGGTCGCTTCTTTGCAGACAGAATCAGGGGAGGTGAGATGCGACCTGGAAAGATCACCGATGGTTCTCACTACAAACAATAATTCTAGCTTGACAAGCGGTACAGAGAATCGTTGTCCGTGTCCAGAGAATACCAGGAGCGTTTGGCCGAAATGTCCCGAGTCCTTGAGCAGCGGACAACTGACCTTGAACCTATGAGAGGAGTTCACTCACCAGCCCGTGAGAACAAATATGTGAATGGTCGGGACGATTCTCGAGAGCAAATCACCGGTCTCAAGTACGAAACAAACTTTCGGTCATTGTCATCTTATTGAACAGGATTTTCACAGACATGTCGTACAGCAGCTCACTAAAGAGAATGCCGCGTTGATTGCTAGCAGCAAAGTCCTAGAGTCAGACAATAAAATGCTCACGACTGAGACGGCTGAGCTCCGGGAGGTAAGTGACACAGTATGAGCTAGAGCGTTGCGAGCTGATTGTGGCCTAGTCGCTGAAGGAGCTTGAAGAAAAATTCGAACAAACCATACTGCGGGAGCAGAGCGTACTTGACGGAGCTGGGGTTGACCCTTCATCTCCCCTTCTCCAAGACGTTGCTACCCTACGGCAAGCTATCAAAGATGCTCAGGCTCGTCACGAGGTACGAGAAGATTTCACCCCAGGAGCCTTGCTTGATCTGACTCTGCCCAGCGCGAAATGGAACAGATGCGCAGGCGGGTCGCCGATATGGAGAAGAAGCATGCCCGGACCGTACATGACGTGAGATCGCCTCTCCCAGCATTCGACTGCAAACATTGCTGATGGATACGGCGTTATAGCTTAACAAGGAGATTGCAGAGCTCGAGAACTTAGTTGAAGCCAAGATATACCGGGAAGTAAGGGTCCACTTCTAACTTTTTTGTGGGCCTCCAAGTAACTCACTCCGGGCAGGATGACCTCGAACGAGAGATCGAGCGCCTGAAGGAAAAGCTCTCTCGGCGCACAGCTAAAGCTAGTAGTGAATCGGTGCTCAGCAAACCTCGCGAAACTGTTGGAGCATCCAACCCAAATGGCAGCACGCAAAAGACGCTGCACGAAAACGTCAATGATGATCTGACCTGCGAGGTTTGTGGCGAGAGGGGACACGATCTTTTGACCTGTCATTTGGTGTTTGACAGTCCTCGGAAGTCAGCTGCACCTTCATCGACACCGCAGCCAGACGAGTCGTGGTGCCAAGATTGCGAGAGTAAGGGGTGAGCATGTCATCACTGACTATTATTACTTCGTAATTGCTGATAGACATTCAGACACAACACTGAGACGTGCCCATATTCACAAGACGTTTTCTAATGGAACTTTGCTTTCTCATTTAAAATTACACTTGCCCTCATCTTCCCCTCGTTCGCCACTTGTTCCATCATTTGTTCATCGTTTTCAGCTCTTCATGTCACAATATCTGACTACCCCATTCATTGCTTGTCTCTTTCAGCCTTATGGATCTTAATGTTGATACCCTGATTATTAACCATCCTTTGCCTACGACCGGCGCGTCTGGTGACCGAAGATCGCATGGATCATGGATTAAGCTCATGGGGTCCCATGCAAGTACATGTGGATGAAAATAGGTGAAAGCGAAAGCATACGCCGAGAACGGTTGTTTGACTTAATCGCCACCGCCACCAATCGATCGTGCTGAAAAATAAGACAAAATAAAATAAGAAGGGTTTGAGGACAGACTGAGTGATGAAACTAACTGTAAATTAGCTGGCCGCTGTGGTGTACAATTCTCTTGATCTGTTTCTCCTTTGCAAGGTGGCGAATGGCACGTCGAGCAAGGGAACCGTTGATCTTTAACCGCTCAATAAGGATGGACTGAGAGATGAACTTAAAGGTGGGGACTTCTTTGAGAATGCGATCGTATGTGGGCTTGTCAAGAGTGACGAGGTGCTGAGCCTTGTCTTTGACTTTCCCCTTTGACCACTTCTTTTTCTTGGCACTCTTGCCTCCTGATGAAGCTGCAGCTTTAGCTTTGGCCTAGTTACGTGAACGAAAGGGAGGAGAGAGAGAAAAATATATATCAGCGAATAGTGTCCTGGAAGTGCATCCAAACGAGCGAAAAGGAATCCATAGAGATATTATTGGTTTAGACAGCACAGGAAATGCCGAAAACGCAAATCTAGCATCCCAGTGTTCTTTCGGAGTAAAGATCAAGCCTATGACACCCACCATATCGAGCCAAACAGTGAGTCTTGAGGATGACGAACAGCGCGGCTGGTCTTGAATCACCTGACCTGAGTTTCTGACACTGCCACCGCCTTGGTGGCACACCCCGCGGCGGCGGCCACTCGTTCATTGGGACCATATTTTGCCCTCTGTTTCTCTTCCTAGGTGATCGATGAGCCATGAAAACAATGACAACAACCAAAGGGGCCTATTTGTCAGCTCGTAAATAGCGCATTGATGATGGATATGACACTTCTGTCCGCTGTTGCCGACAATTTCTGGGCAATTTGTCACCATTGGTTTGACTTTCACATCCATTTGGATGCACTCGCCAAGTTTGGATCCTTGGGGATCATTCTGTGCCAAACCCAAACCTACTTGCAACATGACTGGCTCATTCTCGCAGTACCGTTTGATTATGTGACGTGAAATTGGAATCTCTGTCCTCCTGAGGGCGATTCTTTAGGGTGCTCATGTGATAACATTCAATTGCTCCAATTTCGCAACACGTGTTGTGGTGTGAAATATTTTATCACAATCTCATGTGTTCGGGCGTCCCTGATAAGGAATACGCCTCAAGTTTTCACGCCCCGACTGGCGAAATCAAAAGACGCTTTGCGTTAATCGTCTATTTCTATCCAGGCAACAAGGGGCACAACTGGCACTTGCTTAACGACTATTTGCGGCCTGATAAAACATCCGCCCTTCTTGCATTTATCATGTGGCAATCAAATTCAAACCCGAAAGGGAATTACCGATTCCCGACGCTTTGGCCTAAACATTTTCTGTACCCGTTCAATGGACAACACAGGGGCTTTACAGAAAAACTGGCGATCAACAGCGTCTAGCGCCCCTCTTAGCCATGCATGCATGCTGCTTGTTCACAGATCAAGGGCTCGATATTACTAGCTCCAGGACCTCCAGGGGTTGTTTATTCCGCCTTTTTGTTCCACCATCAAACTACCCTTCACTCATCGTTATTCCTCGGCCCGCTAGATGATGCGAGCTTGCCTTAGTCGGCTCGGAAACAGGAACAATAATATTTCATCTATCGCATTGTTCTCCCCTTCGGCAGCTTATATTGACTACCGTCTCCTTTTCCCCTGATCTTTCTTCTCCCTTTGGTCCAAGGGAATGGATTGTGTCTCTCTTGGCTATGTTATTGATGCTATCTGTATTCGGCCGCCGTGCTTTTCGTTTGGGGGTGCAGTTTTTCAAATCTACCTTCGTGCTTGGCGAGCGGCTCTCTCCAGGATTTCTCCAGCGACCTTTGTATGATACGCAGGTCACGAGAACGATCGAATTATGGTGATGAGTCCGACAATTCATACAGGAAAGGAGGTGATACCAAATTTCTCTGTTGCAGGCTTTTTTGCTCCTTGTCCTTTTCTTTTTTTGATCGCGCGCCATTGCTCCACGCCTGTCCCTCTTAAGGAACTCGGGGAGCAGAGAACGCAAACCCAGGTCAAATACATCATTGAATTTTCTTCCCATCTACGAGGAAATACAGCATTGGGTTAACAGGAGAGTGAATACACAGCGTCATCTGATGACTTTTGCGGGATACAGAAAAGTAATGATACAGCGGAGAAGAGAGAATGTGTAGTCCCAAAAATCATATGAAATGAGAAGGCTACGCATGAAGCATCCATGACTCGTTGGCCATGCCTGTGGAGGAATCGGGAATGGAAGAAAAAGATGTTGATGCCCCGTTGAGAGCAGCTAGCAACATAGACGGGTTCATCCATCCTTCAGACTCGGACCCATATTCGCCACCAACGGCGCCCGCAGAATATGGACTGTACCCAAAGTCGTGGGATAATGATGCGGGTGGGGGGTTGGATATCCGGAAGCATTGCTTGTATAACCACCACTAGATCCACTTGGACTGTACTCGTCCGGAAGGCTGAGGGGAGCCGTCGTTATCGCTATCTCTAGAGGCTTCGGCACAGGTGGAAACGCATTCTCGATGGGGGAAGGAGGCGCTTCGGCATCGAGGTGACCGTTTAGAGTGCCAAATGATTGATGATCGGCCGAGGCCTTAAAGCCATTGATAAATGAGGGATGCGCCCAGAGATGCGGTTGCACAATGTGAGCCGTCGGGTAGGAAACCAACGGGTAAGGTGAGTGAGCCGATGGAGCATAATGTCTGGAGGATGGGGGAGAAATGTGGGCAGGGCCGACGACGGGTACGCCGTACGGCATGCTGGACGCCGGGAGACTAGCATAGGGAGGGGGGGGATAAGCCAACGCGGGTCGTTGAGATATCTGAGCGAGTCCCGCATCAGAGACCAGACCACCAGTAATTCCATGTTGCCTGATTCCTGGGGAGTGACGAGGGAGAGGAGTTGGGTTCAACACAGATGGCCCGATCCTTAGCGGCGTTGGCGAAACGGGGGTGGACAAACTGGGACGATGGGCCAACGTAGGCGGCTGAGAGGCGTTCCTGCTAGGGACACCAGTACTAGGACGAAAATCGGACCCGTCATCCCCCGCCGAAGACGAAGGGGAATCGGTGTATTCGTTTTCTTTCACCCTTTTCACCTTCATCTTCTCTTCCGGGGCCCCCAAGGGATGGCGAGCCTTCTTTCGCCCAGGCCGGCCGGATGTGCCGCCGAAGTCGTCGTCGTCACTCTCGTCTCGCGGACGCTTCATCGAGGCTGTAACATGTTCGCGCTTTGGGGCTGGCGTGAAATCGATGGAAAAATTCTCTGGGGCGAGCTCAAGTGTCAGTTTGAGAAAAGCCTCAAGCTCCTCTCGCCGTGTCTTAAGATCCCTTTGAGACGTCCTGTCGTCTCCAGCATAAATAAGTTTCGGCTTTTCAGCGCCGAGAACGTTAACGGTGAACGTGGAGGATAGAACCCGGTGGGGGTGTTGAATGATGTCCGGATGTAAGTTGTATTTATAACGGCAGTAAGGGTGAGAAGATGAAGGCGAGGGAAGTTGGGTAGACTCTTCAAGCTGCTTATATGGGTCATAGTAATTAATCAAGTGAAGCTCGCGATTGTCGACGACCAAGGAGAGGGTCTGGAGGGACGCCGGAATGAAATATTTAATATCAGAAATAAGGGGAAAGCTCGAGTGATGTACCTTTCGCATGAGACCACCGACAGGGTGCTCCTTGTATCCTTTGTGCGCGCCAAAAACCTCGTCAACTTCTTGCTTCGGCTCGTGTGGCGGGGGAGGCGCGTGGTCAGCTTTGGACCCTTTCCTGGGCAACACCTGCCTGTAAAGCTTCAAAGCACAACAGTAAGCGGCTGCGGCCGCTTGAGGGAGGCAACCCCGCCACTCACCAGGAATACACCTTGCATACGAGAAGGGGTCCAAGGAGTCGTGTACTTCCACCGCTGCTTCCCCTTGCATTTGTTCCCTGGGTCGTTCGCGACGGCTGTCTCATCCCAAACGACGACGGAGCCGTGGTACTGTAGCTTCTCCCTTTCCTCATCGGTCAAGGACCTAGTGCACAATGGGAACACACCATCTAAAGCGGATTGTACGATGATGAATGCATCCAGTGACGAGCGGATAAAAAGACGCGGAGGATTGGTGGGTGCAGGAGAAGGGGAATGATGAGCCATAACAGTTTCGAGGAAGGTAATGGGGACAGTGGGGGATCGTTTGAAGAAGCAGTAGGAGGGTTCGCAAGCGGAAAGGGCTGGTAGATGTTGTCGTAGGGAGATGTGAGCCTCCTCACCACTGGTTTAATAGGAAGGCGGGGGGGGGGGGACAACAGTGCATTAAGGATGCAAATCAACAATGATATTATTTTGAATGAAAAAAAAAAAAACGAAAATAAAACAAAAACAACAACAACAACAGAATATAATGCTTACGTTCCGCTGTGAAACAGGCGCGCAATATCATTCAAGAGTCTCGTGAAATTTTGGGTCCACCATGCCTCCCTCAGCCGGTTATGGTACCTTAGAGCTGCCATCGTTTCGCCACCATGACAGCCCACAGCCCCACCACGGAAGGCGGATGAAAGACATGGAGAAGACCATTCTTCTGATTGACCCACTGAGCAATTCTCCTCAAATAAATAAATAAATAAACAATCGAAATAAACGGAGCGAGGGTCCCATTTGTCGGTCCTGGAATTTATTCATACAACTAATTACCAAAAGGGGCGGAAGTCACCTCAATTTCCTTTACTAGTTGCGTAAGTATGTCTCATCGACCAGAACATCCATAACGGAGGCTAGGCCACTCTGTTCAAATTTGGCGAAACCCGTTGTTGCACGAGACTCTCTCATGCATCGGGGCACGTGATTGAAGAAGCAATTAATTATATGTTAGGGCTGTGCTGCAGTGCCACATCCGCGATCCAATCAACACTAGACGACCAATCTGACCGAGATTCAAACCCATGTCGGTATGTGTCATATTACCCTTCTCCTACCTCCCGCTCACTAAAGGGACGTTTGAAGACCCCACGCGAAGATGATGAAGATCTGAAGGCGACCTTTGAGCAAGGGTATAAGCCCGGCGAGAAGAAGGTAACGTTACGTCGCAGCTCGAAGGCGTGCTACTTGCCTCGTGATATCGTTGTCCGATCCCATCCGACTGACTGAGCCCAAACCGTAACGGTCATCCGTGATGTAATGTAGAGTATAGACGAGTATGCCAAACTTGACTCCAACGATGAGTCTTTGAAGCGATGGAAAGAATCCTTGGGTATCGTGCCAGGAGCTACTAGTAGCCGCTCCACGGGGCCCAAGGTAGGCTGAGAAGGGTCCCGATCGTCATTATTGCGGTTCTCCTCACGATTGCCTCGTAGGTAACGATCCTCACTTTGGAGTTGACATCCCCCACGTTGCCACAGGGCAAGAAGATCTCGTTCGATCTTCAAGACAAAGCGACGATTGACACTCTGAAGAAGAGCCCGGTCTTAATTAAGGAGGGCGTTGAGTATAGGTTAGTTGAAGCGCAAGTGCTTTATGAGGGGACCTTTTGACCCAGATGACCCAACAAGCGTCGGTGCCACCTTCCGCGTTAACTACGATGTGATCTCCGGGTTACGGTACATACAAGTGGTGAAAAAGGCAGGAATTAAAGGTAAACGAACATTGGTCCATTTGTCCACTCGTGCTTAAGAGCTTCTGGAATGAATGTTAGTGGAGAAGCTGGATCAGGTAAGTGAAGTGGTGATGGTTTACTTTGGTTGCACCTAACGATCCTCGTTTGAATACTCAGATGATCGGGTCCTATGGTCCTCATCCCGGAGGCGAAAACTATAAGACTACGTTCTATACCGAGGAATCACCGAGCGGGTTGATCGTTCGTCAAGGCACGTACCATGTGAAATCCAGGTTCACGGACGACGACAATCAAGTGCATGCCGGTATGTTTAAATCCTGACCAAAGAGACAGACGTTTGTTGAGACTCTTAGCTCAGATTTCGAATGGGCGTTTAAGCTCGCCAAAGATTGGGCATAAAAAGCATTGTCATTTTGTGCCTCCATTTCCACGGTTCTCTTTCTCCTCTTTTCTTTTGGAACTCGTCTCTCGCAACTCCATGACAACCACCTCTTGTGCAATATGCCAGCTGCAATTTCAAATTCAGAAGTTAGCTGACCGACCGTGCGAGTTACAGCAGAGTCAGGAATCTGGTACCCGGTATAGTGTGTGAAGATGAACGAACGCCGTTGCTGGAGGACCTTTTAGCGATGTCAAACTGTTTGAGCAAGTGCCACCACGTCGTGTGATGCATTCCCTGAAATCGACCGGAATGACAGCTGCGAAGCGATATCCGGGACGGGTCCTGATCTAGTTTGCTCAAAAAGGAAATGTCATTGCGGTGACATATAAATGAGTCATCACTCATTACATGTCTTCCCACTTTTTCTTCCCTCTTTTCTCTCACTATAGCGTTCTGTGTGCTTCAAGGCTATCATCTATGGCTCGCTCTTACGACACCCGTGACGACTTGAACGACTCTGAACGATCCTTTAATGAACATTCTACTCTTCTGGCCCCAGATGCACAGAAAAGGAATGAGCCTATCGGACCGACGCCCCTTCCCCTCACTCAACTGCTCATCTTGGGAGCTGTACGACTTGCGGAACCTATTAGTTATACACAAGTGAGTGTTTCGTAGGCCTAAAATGTATAGGGTGCCAACAACGTCCCCTTGCCTGTAGATATTTCCTTATGTTAATGAGGTGAGCAGCCCAGGTCGCGCGACGCCCAGTATAGATCCTCGATAAAGTTACTCGCCTTTTAAGATGATGGAACGACTACAAGTAACGGATGATCCCGCAGACATTGGATATTATAGCGGTCTTGTTGATTCTTGTTTCGCCATCGCTCAACTCTTGACGGTCGTTTTCTTATTTGTTTTTGTTTTTGTGTTTTTTTCTCATTTTGTGACTTTAGATCTATCAATGGGGCAAATGGTCGGACCGTCTTGGGCGAAAACCAATCATAGCTGTGGGTCTGATAGGTGTGGCCATTAGCTCATATTTTTTCGGGTTGAGCACATCTCTCGTATGCCGGCGCCTTGCTTCAACTCTGTGCATGATTCCTCAACCATCTTATTCCAGACTACTGCACTTATCTCAAGATCCATTGGTGGCGTGCTTTCTGGCAATGCGGTCGTTGTTTCCTCCATGATTTCCGAAATGACGGACAGTACCAATCAAGGAAAAGGTAAAAGAGGTTTTTATTATCTCTAATACCATTTTGGTGCTTGTGTGCAACAACTGTCTCGTCTCTGACAGATGAATGAACTGTACCCCCCTCGGACCAATCCAGTCATATCAAACTTTTACTCACCCATTCTCGGTTTCTTTATGTAGCCTTCCCTCTATTCGGTGCGACCTGGGCTCTCGGATGCGTCATGTGAGTTATTGAATGTTTGGAGGATCCGAAGCCCGGCCATGCTAACGTCATCTCATGCTTCCTTTCCCACAGCGGACCCATAATAGGCGGTAACTTGAGCAATCCCGCCGAGCGTTATCCTGAACTTTTTGGACGATTTCAGCTCTTGAAAGATTACGTGCGTTTACGCTGATTTCCATCGTTTACTCTTCTGAACGAATGGTTTCTAGCCTTATTTTCTTCCATGTATCATTTCTTCTGGCATTACGGTCCTTTCGCTACTTCTTTGTCTATTCTTCGTCGATGAGGCGAGTCCATCACCAGACCCCTCGATCATCAATTCATCTTACCGTTTCCGATTAGACACTTCCTAGGATCGTCGAAGCGCGTAAAGCGAAGAAAGATAGCCTGCTTTCACCTTCCCCATCTATGTCCACTTACGGGTCCACATCTAACACACCCACTTTTGGTTCTCGCTCTCATTCACCCGCGCCATCCAACTCTGAGACTCTCGTCGAGGATATCTCCGAACCTCCGACTCCCGTCTCGGAATCTTTTCCGAGTCAGATCGGTGACAACAAAAAGGAAACGATGTCGTTAAGCGAAATTCTCAGTTACCCAACTGTACGCTCGATCATGGTTTCGAGTTTTATGCTTTCTTTCGTGAGCATGGCGTTTGATGTTGTCTTTGTGCTATTCTCGTACACCAGCATTGACTTAGGGGGATTGGGTAGAACGGTGAGTCAGCATGCGAGGACGGGGTGATTTGGACCTGGATCTGACGAAAATGCGCCTTTTTGGTGGGGGGATTTAGCCTCAGCAAATTGGATTTGCGATGTCGGCGAGTGGAGTTGCAGGCGCGATTGGTTCGCTGTTTGTTTTCCCTTTCTTCCAGCGGACCTTTAACAACCGCAAGGTAATCAATCACTCACATTCATCAAAATTGGAACCCTCGACTCACTCTTGGGTTCTTGTGCGGCAGCTATATACTTTCTTGATGTCGATGTGGATTGTAGCCTTCCTGTTCGCGCCGATAGGAAGTATGTTCATTCGTCTTTCTCATGATGATCCTACGGTTGCCTGGCTTGGAATTGCATTCATTCTTGCCCCTGTCAGAATAGCGGTGCTCAACTTTCCGTAAGTTACAACTGCACCTTTTTTTTTCTTAAAAAAAAAAAACGCTCCACTATTCTGACGCTGGTTCAACAACATAAGGCTTAACATGATCCTCGTGAGGAGTTCGGCGCCTTCGATAGAGGTGCTCGGAACTATCTTTGGATTGCAACAGACACTGGGGGCGTTCGCGCGAGCCATTGGTCCTGCATTCATCAGGTTCGTATTCTTCGCAGGGGCTCTTCTTTGTCTCGGGACTTATGCAAAATAACAGCTCTTTGTATGCCTTCTCCACGGATCATATGGAGATCTTACACGGTCATCTCGTCTGGTTCGTCATGGTTTCACTTACGATTTATGGGGCTTACGTTTCGAGCCGTGTGAGGGATATCGACACTGACCGAGAGACGCTCGACGGCGTTGAAGCCTGAACAATGGATAAAAAACTCTTTTTAGGCAAACCGCCTCCTTTGATATTTGTTTACCTACATACAACTTAGTATGGACGGACGCTTGCTTTTCTTGGGCTGACCACGGTCACAAAATAGTTGCATGCATATATGTATATGGATGATACTCTAATTGAATGACATTGCCACGCCAACGCTACTCAAGTTGCGGGTGTCGCTGGTGATTGCGTAAAGTGAAATGGCCTCAAGAAGGCGATATCCGCTTAATTTGATCCCTGTCACCTCATGAGATCATGCGAACATGGGTGCCTCCCCACGACGTTGATCCTTGTTGTCTTTCGCCCAACCTTGCAGCGCACACAGTGGCCATAGTGCTTGCTCGTAGGCAGCGTCTATGCAGATGCTTCCTGAAACGATTACTCCCCAATAGACCAGGGCTATCGGGTATCCGGCCGAGATTGGCCATAAATGATCGATGTCCCTGCACAATGATAGGATAATGCATGGGCCCTAGCTTTGGCCTTCACTCATCCTACCATCTCTTCCTCCCCCTCCTCCCTCTGTTTTTTTCTTTTTTCACCTCCTCGCTTTCTTGTACAATCTAGACAAGAATCATGACTCGTGTTCAGAATGGGAGTACTCGCCTCGATGACTCCAACGCCTCTGATCAGTCTGTTGATGAACATTCAGCGCTTCTCTCAGTATCAACTACTCAGAAGAGGCAGGTGATGGCCTTCAAGGCTACATCACTTCCTTGGGCTCAGTTGCTCATCCTCGCGGTTGTCCGTCTTGCTGAACCCATCGGCTATTCTCAAGTAAGAGAGTTGATATAAATCGATGTTGTCGCCATGATGGGTTCTTGGCTCTAACTGCATATTCATATTGGGTTTGGTATACAATAAGATCTTTCCTTATGTTAATGAGGTGCGTAGGGTGACCATTCGTTTGGTGAGGGTACTAACGAATCGATCGTGAATACTGGGTTCATAGATGATGGAACGACTACATGTTACGGATGATCCTGCGAACATTGGGTACTATAGTGGTCTTGTCGAGTCTTCCTTTTCACTAGCCCAACTTTTAACCGTGCGTTTCGCGTCATCCAACATTTCTTCGCTCCATTGATATCCCTTTCTCCGAATCCTTACCCCTTAGATATACCAGTGGAGTAAATTATCGGACCGCATAGGCCGCAAACCCGTAATCATCATGGGTCTAGCAGGCGTAGCACTGAGTTCCTTTTGCTTCGGTCTAAGCACATCTTTCGTTCGTCTCATTTTCCTTTTCACACTCTGAAGAGAGAGAGTGTGTGTGTGTGTGTGATTGATAAGCTGCCACAGATGGGAGCACTCGTCTCGCGGTCTCTTTCTGGGATGCTCTGTGGAAATATCGCCGTACTCTGGTCTATGTTGTCCGAAATAACGGACAGCACCAATCAAGGGACAGGTGAGCACCTTGTACCTTGTCTTCGGGCCGGCCCGAGGGGCTGGCATTGATGCTACCAATATTGCCGAGGACTGTAATCAGTCACTTTCACAGACTTTTGCTAATTTTACCACCATCTTTGTTTTTGTGTGTGTGTTGTAGTGTTCCCTTTATTCGGTGCCGTCTGGGCTATGGGAACCGTAATGTGAGCGTAAAGTCGTTTTATGAACTTCTCCTTGTTCATCTTGTGGGCGTTTCAGAGGGCCGATGATAGGCGGAGATCTGAGTGACCCTGCAGAAAGATACCCTGACACCTTTGGAAGGTATCAGTTTTTGCGAGATTATGTAAGTTGTTGAACCCCGATGTTGGGGGGGGGGGGTCACTGATTATTTCCAGCCTTATTTCCTCCCTTGTGCATTGTCTTCTTGCATCACACTCGGATCAATCATACTTTGCTTTTTGTTCGTGAATGAGGCAAGTCGCATCATCGTTTCTTGATTAGCTTCATGCGATCCCTGAATCTCGATTTTTTTTTTGGGGGGGGGGTTTCCAGACTCTTCCCAAAATCGTCGAAGCTCGCGAAGCTCAGAGAAACAGTACTCTGCTCAGTGCATCAAACCCTGGATATGGTTCCATAATTGGGAACACCACTCCCGCCGTGCCTCGATCTTCCAACATCGATCACAGCGTAGTTATTAACCCTGATTCTTCTACCGGTGTCCAAGGATCCTCCAATTCGGGAAACAAGGAGGTATCCATGTCCTTGTGGGAGGTGCTTTATTATCCAAAAGTACCTTCGGTGTTAATTTCAACCTCCATGTTGAGTTTCCTAGCGGTAGGGTTCGATGTCATGTTCGTACTCTTCTCATACACCGGGATCGACCTAGGAGGGTTGGGTAGATCGGTGAGTTCGTTTGAAAAATTACCGGATATACCCCAAAGTGGTTTATATGATGGTTCGGGAATATCGTAGCCCCAACAAATTGGGCTCGCCTTATCAGCAAGTGGGCTCCTTGGAGCGTTCGGCTCTGTGCTCGTTTTCCCCTGGTTGCAGCGGACGTTCAACAATCGCAAGGTAGACATTCCCACTTTAATTTGAGCTAACCTTTTTGCTGATAATGTGGCATGGGACCGGAAATTTGGCGTAGATGTTCTCCTTTTTGATGGCCATGTGGATATTGGCATATCTATTTGCTCCGATCGCAAGTATCATTGTCCGTCTCTCCCACAATAACGCGACAATGGCGTGGCTTGGAGTTGTCTTGATTCTTGCCCCTGCCAGAATAGGTCTACTGTGTCTCCCGTAAGACGTTCGAATTTTTTTTTTTGTGTCCCTGAAAACCGCATTGGGCTGACGGGCATATTCGTTCCAAATTTGTGCATGACGCTTTTTTAAAGTCTCAGTATGATAATCGTCAAGGCTTCTGCACCATCGAAAGAGCTATTAGGCACTACATTTGGGCTACAACAAACTACAAACTCCTTTGCCCGTGCCGTTAGCCCTGCATTCGTCAGGTTCGTCCTTTAATTCAAATATTCGAATGTTCACATAAATAATACTACCCGGGGGGGTGGGATTTCCCATTAATGTGCTGTTATAGCTCATTGTATGCCATTTCAATCGACCATCGCGAAATTTTGAATGGAAACGTTGAGTGGCTGATCATGGTCCTGATCTCGATATATGGGGTGTTTATTTCGAGTCGCGTTAGGGATGTCGAGCCTGCCACTTCAAGAGCTGGAGACAGGCACGGACATGTTGGTAGTGGCTTGGACGGGGAAGTTGAAGCGTAGGATATTTATCTACGCTCACAAGGGGAAGGGTTAAATTGTCAAGATTTCTTTACGCACTTATTTAATGGTGCTCGCATTTTTTTCCGCTGCACCCCTTCCGTCTGTTGCACGATCATTGATTCTTCATAGATATTCCCATCGAGTTTTGTTTTGTTTTTTTTATATATCTCGTTCTGAACAAGACGTAGCATTGTGGTACATTGCATCAATATCGATCGAGTTGTGTCTCTGGATCCTAGCGCATGTGGATTGAGGTAACACCATGCCCGGTCCAAATTTATATCTAAAAAAAGTCCGCCAGTTGTGCCTCAAGCAAGGGCTTTCGTGTACCTATACGCAATGCGAGAAACCGGCAACTGTAAAGGTCGATCCAAAAAATAACTGGTTGGACCCCGCCTGACGCGGCAGAATTAACCCAATCTCACCTTGCACGTTCGACTACTTTCATTTTGGCAAATTAAGCAGCTAAGGACATAACTAAACAACTAGGCCTCGTTGACGGTTAAGGAAGAGAGGAAAGAGAGGAACAGTCAAAGGAAAATACACAAACATAAAGGCCAAAAGACACCCAAAAGGCTCAAGTTGGGCCAGACAGGGAATCGCGAGAAACCTGACAACCTCTGAAGATGACCCGAAATTCGACCTGTCAAAATGAATGAACGCTATGTGCATGCCAAACGCTTAAGATGAGGAGTGTGGCCCAAAACCACCTATTAATTCACCCTTGGTCGGATCTGGGCGGGTCATCATATTCAGAGGCCATATATCTTCTTCTCATTTTTCGTGATTCGGAAGTTTGGTCAGCGTGTTTGAACAATTGGTCCTTCTTTGGTGTCCTTGGTGTGTGAGCGTCTTTGTATTTTCTTTGCTCGATATTTGGTTTGGTCGTTGCTTAAGTTCGGGTTTGGTCTTATCGGTCAACGAGGTCTAGTCTAACTGGGCCTGCAGCGGAGTCGTCCGTGTTATATTGTTGTGTCCTCCAAAATACCCATTGACAGGTGTGAGATGCCGGCCAAAGTAGTCTCTCGATAAGCCAAGAAAAGAGGGCAAAGAGAGAACAAGCGATTGGGAGATTTTAAACGATTGGAGTCGAAGTGGGGGTCGACTCGAATAGCGAAGTGAAGTAAAATAGATTCAAGTCAACATAGCCATGGCATGAAAAAGGAGGGCAGGGGTGCGAATACTATCAGCGTCAGCTGCCAAGGTGATCGACAGCTTTATTCAATTTTGACGCAATATCCAAACCCCTCCGCCTCTAACCACCAAAATCACATGTTTGCCCAAAGCAACACCCGGCAATACCCGGAACCGGACTCCCCGAACGACGCATTCCGTCTGGCAACAGAGAAAAGGACGGAAGAGTAGCAGGCCACTTGCTGCGTTAATATTATGTATGCCGTTGCTGGCCAATTCCCGGAGCGGGTCGCCTGCAAATTTTTCGGACCCAAAATAAATAAATTTACCTGCTGACAAGGTCCTGTATTGTTGCCAATTCTCATATAACCCAGGGTCCTCCGTCGTTTGTCAGAAGAAACAATTCATGATTTGTGGCTCATGCCCCTCAATATCCCTTGCGGTGGTTGGTTGTCGCTTCAGATCGTTGGGTACGAAGGTTCTAGTCTATATGGTAAGGCGGTGGCCCTCACTAAGTATGGCCGGTGCTATCTTATCCACGCCCGCACCCAGCACCGCGGCGACCATTTGCAGTCAATCTGTTTAATATCCAAGCTATCTGGCACACTGCCTCGCCTGCTCGTCCGTGGCAGGGTAGTAATCCCTTCCAAAAAACATTAATTCAGTTGGGGCGAAAAAATTCGGCCAGGAATGCAAGAATGAAGGCAGGGCCGCCTCTTCAGTGATTATAGAAGCTAGTATCCTGCCCAGGAAACATTAGCAGGATCAGCCTGGCCGAAGATAGCGTCGGCCAGTGAGTTTTTTTTAGAGTTGATTGGTCCCGAGAATTCGGGACGCAATCGACGTGTCTTGACGAATAGGTTGGATATCTAACGAGGTTGGGAAAACGTGCCCTATGACCACTTCTTGAAACTTGGCCACGGACCACTGGGCCGCCGCGTCTCCAGCATTGTATCCTCCCAACGATATCATTCTCTGGGACGTTTCATGATGTGCAAATCTCAGGCGACTGGTCGCTCGTGGATGCCTTGTGTGCAGGGCGTGTCAACGGCGGGACGGCGCGCCATTTCGGCGCACGCTGGAACACAGGTTGGGGTACCGGGGAACCACCTTGGCTTCTGTTGTTTCGCTTGGAGGAGTATGTTGGCCGGGGCGAGATCAAAGGGCCTCTTTCGCTTTGCCAGGGGCGGGTGGCAGTTAGGGACCTCCTTTCACTGGTTATCGCGGGGACGTCTGCGATAGCGTTGATGATTCTAAATAAAACTGGTGATAAGTATCAGTGTCACTCTTGCTGTTCTTTTCATCTGTTAATGAGAGGGGACAGCTAGACGAAGCGTTTAGTCTTCTGGTTCATTTGCGCTGAGTTCTCGGCACCATACCTGCTTTTGCTTTCCGGAGCTAGGGAAGTAAGAGAATAATGATGTTCTGGTCCTGCGTCAGGGACATTGGAGTCCCAGCGCCATATGACGATGAGTTGGGGTACAGTTTCACCGGTTGTTCGCTCGCAAATTGTTTCTCGCCCTTCTATTGTCGTTTCGTTCCTGTTGGAAGCCCCTGGAGCGCAGGGCGATCAGGGAGACATGGGTACAGTAATCACGACATTGATTGATGGGAGTAATTTCTTCCACCATTCTGGCGCGTTTCACGAACGTTGGACAGTGAAATCAATGTCCAGATGTTCGAGGGAAAATAAATATCGCCACCTTTAGCTGCAGAGTGAACTTGAAGCGGTACGTTGCGTGCTATGCCCTTCATTAATGTAGGCCTGCATCATGACGTGGGCTCTACTCAAGACAGGACTTAATGGCCATCCTGAAGAACCCGACAGTGGTACCAAGGGGGCCCAGCGAATGACATTTAAAGGCGGTCCCTGTCCCTCGGGGACGCCACCTTACTGGTCTGGAAGAGTTAGACCACGAATGTCTCACTGCCTGGGACGGTAGTCTCGAAAAATCTTCCGTATCATGCTTCTAATCTGTCGGATTATGACTTGAAAGTATCTCACCCCTCGTCACAACGATCTGATCATCCACAGGGAAGCAATGACTCATCTGTACTGACAAAGCGGCCCGGTCTTTACAGCCCTTCGCTTCCAGCTTTCACGGTTTTATTGTTTACGCATTTGATCTCATGTCTTATCTGTTTCCATCATTCGCACACGCATTGTATTGAATCTTGGACAGAGTACCAGCCTGCCAACAAACATATCCTTCTCTTGCGTGGCGGATATGAAGGATCTCTAGGGGGATCCATCGTATGTAGGACTTGAGTCGCTGATCGTTCACGGTGATATCGGTACGATCGAAGGATCAGGGGAGAGAATTACCAGATGGTGTGGCCACCACTGACGATAATACTAGTACAAATGTGGAAACTTGGAATTAGAGTCACTCGATAGTTGGATAAACGGGGTACTCAGCTTGCTTCCCGTGCAGAAGGTGCTCGCATCGCTTGCCAGCCACGCAACAACACCTCGAAGCTCCTCTGGCGCTCCAAGTCGGCCTAAGGGATTAGAAGATGCCCACTTTTCACGCAGTGCGGGATGGGAATCAAGCAAGGCAGCTGTCGTTTTGGTGCAGATATAACCTATTTGCAAAACCGTCAGAGGAGAAAAGCCGGTAATGGCGAGCAAGCTGACCTGGTGAGAGTGAGTTGACTCGAATTCGCTCGGGTCCAAGCTCACAAGCCATGCTCCGAACCATTTGAAGTACAGCAGATTTGGAAGCACTGTATGCAACCCATTTGTGGTCCTTTTAGGTTTCGTTCGGAGATTAGAGGGTAAAGGCCAGGCGCGAAATCATAGATTAGATGAGCTTGCCCGGAGCGTGACACGACCACTTATGGAGGCAATCATGATGATAGACCCGCCATTCCCAAATTTAATCACTGCCATCAGGGGTAAAGGAGATCAGGTTAGCGTCCTGCTCAGGAGTAATGTCTCAGAGCTCACTTTGCCGACCCGCTGCTTGGGCAGTATAGAACGCGCCGTGAGTGTTTACGGCAAGAAAAATTTCAAATTCTTTCGCATCAATCTCCAAGACATGGGTCGATTGGCCAAGGATGCCTGAATGCTAAATTATGTCGGTTAAGGGAAGAAAGCAAGATGGTGTGTAACGTGCCGGCCGCGGCAATGCATACGTCGAATCTCCCTTCCTTCTTACTAACTACATGAGGTTGCATAGGAACTGTTAATAGACAGAAATGTCTATTTCAACAAGACAAACCCACTCTTCTCAACCTCCGCTCTGGCTGTCATCTGATCAGTTACATCTCCACTGATGTACTCGAGTTTTCTTCCCCCACCCATCGCCTTCACATGGTTCGCAACCATCTTGAATTCAAGTGATGGAGTCGAGGGAAGATCGATCGCGTAGATCTTGGCTCCAAGTTCGCACAGAACGAGAGCCATCTCGAGACCAAGACCTCGATTCGCACCTGATACAACCTGGATTATATCATGGATTATATGCAATATGGGCAAGAAATTCTCAATTGATCGTGAGCTTACCCCTACTCGGTCTCTCAGTGCAAACTCATTGAATATCGATGGCTTGGGCGTGCGGGAGCTGCCTTCAGCCGGCAAGATTTCCTCAACACTATGAAGATATTGAGCTGAAGGCGTGAAATTTTGTTTCGGCAAGCCACAGACAGACGATGACACAGGGATAGAAGTAAGTCCAATAGTACAACGAGGGGTTACCCAACGACCGGGATTCCGAAACTTGGAGAGCATCTTTACAAATTGCGAGCGTCAGGTACAGGCTTGTTGCAGCGAAGAGGGTGAGATGAAGGGGCCCAACCCAGGACATGTAAGAGAAAAAGGCCAAATCGAGATTTCCTTATTCCGGGACACATTTTCATCAAGTCCCAGGCCACAAGCTCGCATCAAATGAGTTGCAGCATCCATTGACGGAAGCAGAACCGATCGATCTATCCAGCTGTGGATTCAGAAGACTTTCATTCCGACCTTCGGCAGTTCAATTGTCAGTTATAAGTGCCGCGTTATGGTTTATTGGCAGAGCTATCAACTCCACATCGGCTGATGAATTGACGCTTCCAAAGCCACTGATCCTGCTGGTCAATTTCAGTCATTCCATGCCTAGATAGGCGGCCAAACGAGCATGGAGAATAGGTACCTCCTGCCGCGAGCCTGCCCTGGCCTGGTACTTTCGACCGATCGCACTGGGACCTTGAACAGCATACGAATCTAACATGCACCCGGGCAACCAGCCGGACTCCGGATAACAGGGAAGCGATGAAATCACTTCAGGCCATCTTCCAGACGCCTGACGTCCTTCCGCCAAGCTGAAAAGTTCAGCTACTTACAGAAAGGTTCGCGGATAATTTATTAATGGCGAGCAAGCGCGCGTGCGACGGGATCTGCACGCTGGAATGTCTAGGAAGCCATTTGGGATTGATGACTTCAGCGAATGATTCTGTTGTGCATGCCATCATCGCTTCCCAAGCCTCCCTCAGCTGCCCACATTGGTAGAAACGCCCTATGAATCGTCCCAGAGAAGTGCTACCATTATCGATTAGTGCTCTGGAGAGATGCGCATGCATCCAGGTTATATGTTGCTGTAGCCATACTTTCAGAAAGTAATGACTGACGCTGATGGATGGGAGAGGGGTGTGTCCATTATATGGTGGCTACCGGAGAAATGTAGAAGATGCATTGGGCGAATAATCTCGTCTACGCATGTCGCTTGATGCATGCCCACAATAGATAGTTGGCAATGCCAGAAGAATTCGGCCAATTCCGCTAAAATGAATGCCGTGCGAATCGTTTCACGTGCCAGCTCCATCGAGCCGAATCGGACGTCAACCAAAGTTCAAGCCAGTGTTTCGGGTGCCCTTCGCCAGGTATGATCTTTTTGAATGTCTGGCCAACATCCTGCGAGTCCCCTGGTGTGTTTTCGCGTTTGAAATGTGCCAGAGGGACGTCTGGAGTGCTGGATTCAATTTCCCTGATGTGGATGCAATTGCTGACTTATACGCACCCGTCTATAACCTCATTCACTATCAGCCTAATTTTCTTTAAGCCATGTCTTTACCATCTTTACCGTCTTTACCAGTCCTTCGCAAGTTCTACCGCACGCAAGCTACCCGCCTTGAAAAGCCTGGTAGTACTGAAACCACGGTCATACAAGCAATCATTGAGCTGGAAAACAATGTCCCCGATATTAGGCCTGAACTTCGTGGTCTTAGGATCGCTGCTGCGAAGGAGCTAGAACTCGATGATGGGAGGAAGGCCTTTGTCATCTTTGTCCCCATGCGTCAGCTTAGATCATTCCAGAAGGTCCAGCAGAGGTAACTGAATCGCTTCTCCCATTTCTCACCAGCATATCTCATACTTCCTCTTGGGAATAATGTTTCTAGACTTACTCGTGAACTTGAGAAGAAGTTTTCAGATCACCACGTAGTATTCGTTGGTCAACGCCAGGTCATTCCTAAGACGGGGGGCAAGAACCATTTGTACAGTCGCACTGTAACCTCAGTTCAGACAAGAATTTTGGAGGACTTGGTCTATCCCACAGATATTGTTCAAAAGCGTACTCGATACGCAGTTGATGGTACGAGACTCATCAGAGTGTGCGTGGACTAGCTATCCCGTTTAGTCTTCAACTGATGTGGATCTTTGTCATGAATCAGGTTCCTTGACCCCAAGGATGCGACATCATTGGAATACAAGCTGGATTCATTGTCTGGCATTTACAAGCGGTTAACGAACAAGGCTGTTGTATTCGAGTTCCCGGTTACTTCCTCATCCGAGTGATAATTTGCATCCTTCACTAATCTTCTGGCCATCCTCACGCGCTGCTACACCAGCATCATATGTCATGATGATTATAGGCTATGATTTATGCAAGACAATAACATGGGTGCTTGAGAAATATCGCGCGCTAAAACCCGTGCTGTAACAGTAGTCCAAAAGTGGTGGAAATCAAGCAAGGAAATGGGGCAGATCATTGGGTGAAGTGGGGACTGGGTCTCAAGATATATCGGTGCTTTGTTGCTGGTGATGTGCAGTGTTGATTCTCATGGTCTTAAGAAGTTCCTCGAGCTTGTAAGGTTTCATCTGAACCGGGGCCTAGACGTCAATGCCTAGAGATAAGAGCAAGGGAAGCCATTTACCGTGACGCTGTCCATTCCAGCGTCCAGGGCGCTCCTGACCTGTGCCTCCCGAGCGTTACCTTCGTCTGGTCAGCAACGATGATAATATACATCGTCCCAAAGACATACCAGTGAGAGCAACAATGTAGTTCCGATGTCCGAGCAAGCCTTCCGACTCCATTTTCCGTATCTCTCTCGTTGCGTCGTACCCGTTCCTAGTAGAAAAATTGCAGAATTTGATGCGCTGTGTAGACCAGACTTACATGACTGGCATCTCGCAATCTTTGGTCGGATGAAGTCAGAAGCAAAGCAGTTCAAATCAGTGTCGTACGTACCCATCAGGATAACGTCAAATTGTTGCCCAACACCCTCTTCATTTGCAGTGTAGAGCTCCTTGATGGCTCTGATCGCTTCTACACCATCGCTAGCCAGCGTTGTTAAGCATCCTGCTCTTCGCAACTGGCGACTGGAATATGGATGTCGTTGGTTTTTTTGGAAAACTGAGGGAGACAGACTCACTTCAAAACGGTCTGATTGATCTATCCAGAATCAAGTCACAGGTTGACCAACTTGGAGCTGAAAAACTACGCACTTGATTGTCTTCAGTAATAAGCACCCTTTACACATGGGAAATCTAGTTTTAGGAAAATGCAGACTACTAGCGTACGTACCGCAAAGGAACAGGAGCAGGATCCTTAACCTCTATCTTGCTTTCTTGTCCAGGTGCAGCAGGGGCGGCGGTATAGGGGGGATAAATGATTCGCCTTGAACGAAGAAGCGAAATGTGGCTCCACGTCCTGAGTGAATTCAGGATGAGGTACAGGTAACAATTTTCCTGCCCCATGGACATACCGTATTCGCTGGACACCTCAATCCGACCCCCTAGAGAAAGAATGGTGAGTTACATATGTTAGTTCCTCGTTTTCTTGGTGCTAACCCATGAGCTCGCACAACTTGCGGGAAACAAACAAGCCGAGCTACCAGTGCGTCAGAGAGCGGCTGGATCCTCAGTATAACACACACCCTGATCCTCCAAAGACTGAAGTTCCGAGCTGCGTCAAAAAGACAATTGGAAATGCTGATCGTTGAATAGCATACCTTCATGTGAATTCTGGTCATCATGTCAGGATAGGTCAGGAGTTGTGCAAAGGAAGGATAACTTACGCTTCCTTGAGCAAATCTTTGAAATAAAAGAGCAAGATCCTCAGGTCTGCGGACCCGGTACAGTCAGATCACAGTATCGTGCTGTGATGGCGCTTACTTCAATCCAGGCCAGAATCACGAACCTACGCCTATCAGTAGGGTTTAGACAATAACGTGAACGACGAGTCCGTACCGACAGATACAAAAATATTCGTTGACGATTAGTTGATACTCGCTCATCCTCTGGATGAGATGGAGGAAGACATGTTGAATCTGCTGGTGCTTGGCATGCCACATCCACATTAACATGAATGACCCTCTTCGGATGATTGACTTATATCAGTGAACTATTCGAAGCAAGTTTAAGCGACGGAATCGATATATACCGAAAAACGCACCTTTATTGCATTGCTCAATAGATTAGTCATGACTGAGAAAAACTATGAAGCTGGTTTGGAAGGACAAGAAAAACTAATCATACTTTGCGCAAATCGTGCCTGGAGCAGGTACAAGTATTCATCAGCGTGTGTACCACATGAATATACAAGATTGAATGGACCTACCTTATCTAGGCGTACATGAGTAATACCGAGCGTTCGATCGATTCTCCAAATGTCAGCATGAAAGTGATATTTTTCCTGTGATGGAGTGAGGATCTGTGCACGGAACTCAACGGAGACATACATAGAAAGTTCATTGTGAAGAGGAACATACCCGCCGGACTTCGTCGCCGAGGACGAAATCAACAGGCAGGATCGATAACACCTAACGGATGTATTAGCTATGACATTGAAGATACGGAAAGTGGCACATACCTCAAGCTGGATCCTTGACAAAGACTACGGAGGGTTCGGGTTCATCGAAACGTGCACAAAAAATGCGTCTGCACTTACAAGAACGCTGTGATGATTATGAGTACGATGGGAGACAGCATGGAAGTACTGAATGGACAAACTCGTTCGCTATTCGCTCCTGCGAAAACCCACATTGATAGATCGCGTCTATTCCATGGGCCCAAAGACTTCAGCAGTGCCGGGTCTTGACGACATCAAGCACATACCTAATGCTTCCAAATCTTCATCCATGGTGTTCAGCAAAGCCATGTCAGGCCTAAATTCAGACTTTTGCGAAAGCGACTTTTCTAGTTCTTTGCGTAATTTGGTGAAATTAGACCGTATCAATGAGGCGCAGTTCAGAATGGCAGAAACAGGTTGCCGCAGTTCGTGAGAAGTGACATCAATAAGAAGTTCTTGGGCGCGCCTGCGGTCCTCAGCTTCCTGTCGCCGAAGTTCCGACTCTGCTGCGCTTTGTCTTGCTGCAGCCTCTCGCTCCTCTGCGTGGGCCAGTTGAGCCTCTTGAAGCATTCGACGCTCGCTAATATCAGTGAGTGTGCCTAGATTGACACTGACTTATGAATTCGGTACCCGAGTTGCAGGTAGAAATGCTCTGACCCATTGCACCATCCCCTTTTTTGTGAGGTGATCAAGCATCCCGATCTAGCCATGTGTTAGATCAGCCAGTCAACTAAACAACAATTTTGTTTACCTGAGCTTGAACGGTCCGACCCGACTTAAAAGTAAATTCCTGGGATTTAAATAGTTACGCATGAGTGGAATATCCAGATCCAAGAGAGCTTCTATGGTGAATTTACAATGTTGACAGGCAAGTGATCTTCGAACAGCCGATCCCACGCTTCGATCACGGCATTTCGGTGTTCGTCAACGACGCACTCTGTCCAGTCACTCAGCTAACCATAAGTGGTAAATTGTCGCGTTCGGTAGACGAGGTTAGGCACACACCGGTCGATCACTGGGATGACCTGTGAGTTCATGCCATTTTGGATTTGCTGCGGACGAGTCTAAGGGGGCTGAATGATCAAGTCAAGGGCTCTCACTTACCATAGACAATACTACACGCATCAATATAGCGGCGGAGCATGAGTGAGTTCTGACTCTCGAGTACTCGAATCACTTACGTGCCGTCCATGTCTGCGCGGAAAATGCTGGAGCGGGAGTCAGCTAAGAAAGTTGAACGCATGCCATGTCACTTCTTACCCCACTGGTGCCAGCTCAGAGAGTGCCTGGAAAAAGAACATCTATTACTCGAACCCGCAACATTGCAACGAGGAAATGGCTACGCACTCGAAGTTCAGAGGTGCGACGTTTGAATTTCGCGTCAAGTTCCACTCTCCGTTTACCTATTTGTAACTGGAGATGGGTTCGGGCAACCAAATGTTTAGCGGCGAAGGTTTGGCGATATAATCGTCAGCCCCAGAGAGAAGCCCTTCCAATTTCTGGTCGTCAGTCTATCTAAAGATGAGACTACGTCACATACGACCTTTATGGCTGACTCACAGATGCCGCAGTCACCATGACCACTGGAATCAACCGCAAATCCTGGCACGCTTTCATTGCCGCCAACAAGCTTATTCCGTCTAGGACGGGCATCATTTGGTCCGCAACTGCGACACGTCACACAACACGAGATCTGGGGAGCAATCAACACGTACCAACAATGTGGGGCTTTGTGTGGGCAGAATGCATCATATCCAAGGCTTCTTGCCCATTTGATGCTTCTAATACCGTGCAATACTTAACAAAACTGAAAAATGACACCTATCAGCTTCAAAATTTGTGTCCTCGGAGAATTTGGGATCACAGTGATTTCATGTACTGGAAATACGGCCAGTTAACAAACATCGCAATAAAATTGACTCAAAAGCACCGCACCT